>NC_140988.1:70703356-70729132 GCF_052327205.1 Somniosus microcephalus
GGTCAGTGTAGGTCAGCGAGGATGGGGTGATGAGCAGGTAGATTGGGGGACTGGGGGTCAGTGTAGGTCAGCGAGAGGATGGGGTGATGAGCAGGTAGATTGGGGGACTGGGGGTCAGTGTAGGTCAGCGAGGATGGGGTGATGAGCAGGTAGATTGGGGGACTGGGGGTCAGTGTAGGTCAGTGTAGGATGGGGTGATGAGCAGGTAGATTGGGGGACTGGGGTCAGTGTAGGTCAGCGAGGATGGGGTGATGAGCAGGTAGATTGGGGGGACTGGGGGTCAGTGTAGGTCAGCGAGGACGGAGTGATGAGCAGGTAGATTGGGGGACTGGGGAGTCAGTGTAGGTCAGCGAGGATGGGGTGATGAGCAGGTAGATTGGGGACTGGGAGTCAGTGTAGGTCAGCGAGGATGGGTGATGAGCAGGTAGATTGGGGGACTGGGAGTCAGTGTAGGTCAGCGAGGATGGGGGTGATGAGCAGGTAGATTGGGGGACTGGGGGTCAGTGTAGGTCAGCGAGGATGGGGTGATGAGCAGGTAGATTGGGGGACTGGGAGTCAGTGTAGGTCAGCGAGGATGGGGTGATGAGCAGGTAGATTGGGGGACTGGGGGGTCAGTGTAGGTCAGCGAGGATGGGGTGATGAGCAGGTAGATTGGGGGACTGGGAGTCAGTGTAGGTCAGCGAGGATGGGGTGATGAGCAGGTAGATTGGGGGGACTGGGGGGTCAGTGTAGGTCAGCGAGGACGGGGTGATGAGCAGGTAGATTGGGGGACTGGGGGTCAGTGTAGGTCAGCGAGGATGGGGGTGATGAGCAGGTAGATTGGGGGGACTGGGGGTCAGTGTAGGTCAGCGAGGATGGGGTGATGAGCAGGTAGATTGGGGGACTGGGGGTCAGTGTAGGTCAGCGAGGATGGGGTGATGAGCAGGTAGATTGGGGGACTGGGAGTCAGTGTAGGTCAGCGAGGATGGGGTGATGAGCAGGTAGATTGGGGGACTGGGAGTCAGTGTAGGTCAGCGAGGATGGGGTGATGAGCAGGTAGATTGGGGGAGTGGGAGTCAGTGTAGGTCAGCGAGGATGGGGTGATGAGCAGGTAGATTGGGGGGACTGGGGGTCAGTGTAGGTCAGCGAGGATGGGGTGATGAGCAGGTAGATTGGGGGACTGGGGGTCAGTGTAGGTCAGCGAGGATGGGGGTGATGAGCAGGTAGATTGGGGGACCTGGGGGGTCAGTGTAGGTCAGCGAGGATGGGTGATGAGCAGGTAGATTGGGGGACTGGGGTCAGTGTAGGTCAGCGAGGATGGGGTGATGAGCAGGTAGATTGGGGGGGAGGGTGGGAGTCAGTGTAGGTCAGCGAGGATGGGGTGATGAGCAGGTAGATTGGGGGACTGGGGGTCAGTGTAGGTCAGCGAGGATGGGGTGATGAGCAGGTAGATTGGGGGACTGGGAGTCAGTGTAGGTCAGCGAGGATGGGGTGATGAGCAGGTAGATTGGGGGAGTGGGAGTCAGTGTAGGTCAGCGAGGACGGGGTGATGAGCAGGTAGATTGGGGGACTGGGGGTCAGTGTAGGTCAGCGAGGATGGGGTGATGAGCAGGTAGATTGGGGGACTGGGAGTCAGTGTAGGTCAGCGAGGATGGGGTGATGAGCAGGTAGATTGGGGGACTGGGGGTTCAGTGTAGGTCAGCGAGGATTGGGTGATGAGCAGGTAGATTGGGGGACTGGGAGTCAGTGTAGGTCAGCGAGGATTGGGTGATGAGCAGGTAGATTGGGGGACTGGGAGTCAGTGTAGGTCAGCGAGGATGGGGTGATGAGCAGGTAGATTGGGGGACTGGGAGTCAGTGTAGGTCAGCGAGGATGGGGTGATGAGCAGGTAGATTGGGGGACTGGGGGTCAGTGTAGGTCAGCGAGGACAGGGTGATGAGCAGGTAGATTGGGGGACTGGGAGTCAGTGTAGGTCAGCGAGGATGGGGTGATGAGCAGGTAGATTGGGGGACTGGGAGTCAGTGTAGGTCAGCGAGGACAGGGTGATGAGCAGGGAGATTGGGGGACTGGGGGTCAGTGTAGGTCAGCGAGGATGGGGTGATGAGCAGGTAGATTGGGGGACTGGGGGTCAGTGTAGGTCAGCGAGGATGGGGTGATGAGCAGGTAGATTGGGGGACTGGGGGTCAGTGTAGGTCAGCGAGGATGGGGTGATGAGCAGGTAGATTGGGGGAACTGGGAGTCAGTGTAGGTCAGCGAGGATGGGGTGATGAGCAGGTAGATTGGGGGACTGGGGGGTCAGTGTAGGTCAGCGAGGACGGGGTGATGAGCAGGTAGATTGGGGGACTGGGGGTCAGTGTAGGTCAGCGAGGATGGGGTGATGAGCAGGTAGATTGGGGGACTGGGAGTCAGTGTAGGTCAGCGAGGATGGGGTGATGAGCAGGTAGATTGGGGGACTGGGAGTCAGTGTATGGTCAGCGAGAGGATGGGGTTGATGAGCAGGTAGATTGGGGGGACTGGGGGTCAGTGTAGGTCAGCGAGGACAGGGTGATGAGCAGGTAGATTGGGGGACTGGGGGTCAGTGTAGGTCCAGCGAGGACGGGGTGATGAGCAGTAGATTGGGGGACTGGGGGGTCAGTGTAGGTCAGCGAGGACGGGGTGATGAGCAGGTAGATTGGGGGACTGGGGGTCAGTGTAGGTCAGCGAGGATGGGGTGATGAGCAGGTAGATTGGGGGGACTGGGGGTCAGTGTAGGTCAGCGAGGATGGGGGTGATGAGCAGGTAGATTGGGGGACTGGGAGTCAGTGTAGGTCAGCGAGGATGGGGTGATGAGCAGGTAGATTGGGGGACTGGGGGTCAGTGTAGGTCAGCGAGGATGGAGTGATGAGCAGTAGATTGGGGGACTGGGGGTCAGTGTAGGTCAGCGAGGATGGGGTGATGAGCAGGTAGATTGGGGGACTGGGGGTCAGTGTAGGTCAGCGAGGATGGGGTGATGAGCAGGTAGATTGGGGGACTGGGAGTCAGTGTAGGTCAGCGAGGATGGGGTGATGAGCAGGTAGATTGGGGGACTGGGGGGTCAGTGTAGGTCAGCGAGGATGGGGGTGATGAGCAGGTAGATTGGGGGACTGGGAGTCAGTGTAGGTCAGCGAGGATGGGGTGATGAGCAGGTAGATTGGGGGACTGGGAGTCAGTGTAGGTCAGCGAGGATGGGGTGATGAGCAGGTAGATTGGGGGACTGGGAGTCAGTGTAGGTCAGCGAGGATGGGGTGATGAGCAGGTAGATTGGGGGACTGGGGGTCAGTGTAGGTCAGCGAGGATGGGGTGATGAGCAGGTAGATTGGGGGACTGGGGGTCAGTGTAGGTCAGCGAGGATGGAGTGATGAGCAGGTAGATTGGGGGGACTGGGGTCAGTGTAGGTCAGCGAGGATGGGGTGATGAGCAGGTAGGATTGGGGGACTGGGGGTCAGTGTAGGTCAGCGAGGATGGGGTGATGAGCAGGTAGATTGGGGGACTGGGAGTCAGTGTAGGTCAGCGAGGATGGGGTGATGAGCAGGTAGATTGGGGGGACTGGGGGTCAGTGTAGGTCAGCGAGAGGATGGGGTGATGAGCAGGTAGATTGGGGGACTGGGAGTCAGTGTAGGTCAGCGAGGATGGGGTGATGAAGCAGGTAGATTGGGGGACTGGGAGTCAGTGTAGGTCAGCGAGGATGGGGTGATGAGCAGGTAGATTGGGGACTGGGAGTCAGTGTAGGTCAGCGAGGATGGGGTGATGAGCAGGTAGATTGGGGGACTGGGAGTCAGTGTAGGTCAGCGAGGATGGGGTGATGAGCAGGTAGATTGGGGGACTGGGCGGTCAGTGTAGGTCAGCGAGGATGGGGTGATGAGCAGGTAGATTGGGGGACTGGGAGTCAGTGTAGGTCAGCGAGGACAGGGGTGATGAGCAGGTAGATTGGGGGACTGGGGGGTCAGTGTAGGTCAGTGTAGGATGGGGTGATGAGCAGGTAGATTGGGGGGACTGGGGGTCAGTGTAGGTCAGCGAGGATGGGGTGATGAGCAGGTAGATTGGGGGACTGGGGGTCAGTGTAGGTCAGCGAGGATGGGTGTGATGAGCAGGTAGATTGGGGACTGGGGGTCAGTGTAGGTCAGCGAGGATGGGGTGATGAGCAGGTAGATTGGGGGGACTGGGAGTCAGTGTAGGTCAGCGAGGATGGGGTGATGAGCAGGTAGATTGGGGACTGGGGGTCAGTGTAGGTCAGCGAGGATGGGGTGATGAGCAGGTAGATTGGGGGACTGGGGGTCAGTGTAGGTCAGCGAGGATTGGGGTGATGAGCAGGTAGATTGGGGGACTGGAGTTCAGTGTAGGTCAGCGAGGATGGGGTGATGAGCAGGTAGATTGGGGGACTGGGAGTCAGTGTAGGTCAGCGAGGATGGGGTGATGAGCAGGTAGATTGGGGGACTGGGGGTCAGTGTAGGTCAGCGAGGATGGGGTGATGAGCAGGTAGATTGGGGGACTGGGGAGTCAGTGTAGGTCAGCGAGGATGGGGTGTATGAGCAGGTAGATTGGGGACTGGGAGTCAGTGTAGGTCAGCGAGGATGGGGTGATGAGCAGGTAGATTGGGGGACTGGGTGTCAGTGGTAGGTCAGCGAGGATGGGGTGATGAGCAGGTAGATTGGGGGACTGGGGGTCAGTGTAGGTCAGCGAGGATGGGGTGATGAGCAGGTAGATTGGGGGACTGGGAGTCAGTGTAGGTCAGCGAGGATGGGGTGATGAGCAGGTAGATTGGGGGACTGGGAGTCAGTGTAGGTCAGCGAGGATGGGGTGATGAGCAGGGAGATTGGGGACTGGGGGTCAGTGTAGGTCAGCGAGGATGGGGTGATGAGCAGGTAGATTGGGGGACTGGGGGTCAGTGTAGGTCAGCGAGGATGGGGTGATGAGCAGGTAGATTGGGGACTGGGGTCAGTGTAGGTCAGCGAGGATGGGGTGATGAGCAGGTAGATTGGGGGACTGGGGGTCAGTGTAGGTCAGCGAGGATGGGGTGATGAGCAGGTAGATTGGGGGACTGGGAGTCAGTGTAGGTCAGCGAGGATGGGGTGATGAGCAGGTAGATTGGGGGACTGGGGTCAGTGTAGGTCAGCGAGGATGGGGTGATGAGCAGGTAGATTGGGGGACTGGGAGTCAGTGTAGGTCAGCGAGGATGGGGTGATGAGCAGGTAGATTGGGGGACTGGGGGTCAGTGTAGGTCAGCGAGGATGGGGTGATGAGCAGGTAGATTGGGGGACTGGGGTCAGTGTAGGTCAGCGAGGATGGGGTGATGAGCAGGGGAGTGGGGGACTGGGGTCAGTGTAGGTCAGCGAGGATGGGGTGATGAGCAGGTAGATTGGGGGACTGGGAGTCAGTGTAGGTCAGCGAGGATGGGGTGATGAGCAGGTAGATTGGGGACTGGGGGTCAGTGTAGGTCAGCGAGGATGGGGTGATGAGCAGGGGGAGAGTGGGGACTGGGGGTCAGTGTAGGTCAGCGAGGATGGGGTGATGAGCAGGTAGATTGGGGGACTGGGGGTCAGTGTAGGTCAGCGAGGATGGGGTGATGAGCAGGTAGATTGGCTGGGAGTCAGTGTAGGTCAGCGAGGATGGGGTGATGAGCAGGTAGATTGGGGACTGGGGGTCAGTGTAGGTCAGCGAGGACTGGGTGATGAGCAGGGGAGAGTGGGGGACTGGGGGTCAGTGTAGGTCAGCGAGGATGGGGTGATGAGCAGGTAGATTGGGGGACTGGGGAGTCAGTGTAGGTCAGCGAGGATGGGGTGATGAGCAGGTAGATTGGGGGACTGGGGGTCAGTGTAGGTCAGCGAGGATGGGTGATGAGCAGGTAGATTGGGGGACTGGGGGTCAGTGTAGGTCAGCGAGGATGGGGGTGATGAGCAGGGGAGTGGGGGACTGGGGGTCAGTGTAGGTCAGCGAGGATGGGGTGATGAGCAGGTAGATTGGGGACTGGGAGTCAGTGTAGGTCAGCGAGGATGGGGTGATGAGCAGGGAGATTGGGGGACTGGGAGTCAGTGTAGGTCAGCGAGGATGGGGTGATGAGCAGGTAGATGGGGGACTGGGAGTCAGTGTAGGTCAGCGAGGACGGGGTGATGAGCAGGTAGATTGGGGACTGGGGGTCAGTGTAGGTCAGCGAGGATGGGGTGATGAGCAGGTAGATTGGGGGACTGGGGGTCAGTGTAGGTCAGCGAGGATGGGGTGATGAGCAGGTAGATTGGGGGACTGGGGGTCAGTGTAGGTCAGCGAGGATGGGGTGATGAGCAGGTAGATTGGGGGGACTGGGGGTCAGTGTAGGTCAGCGAGGATGGGGTGATGAGCAGGTAGATTGGGGACTGGGGGTCAGTGTAGGTCAGCGAGGATGGGGTGATGAGCAGGTAGATTGGGGGGACTGGGGGTCAGTGTAGGTCAGCGAGGACGGGGTGATGAGCAGGTAGATTGGGGGACTGGGGGTCAGTGTAGGTCAGCGAGGATGGGGTGATGAGCAGGTAGATTGGGGGACTGGGGTCAGTGTAGGTCAGCGAGGATGGGGTGATGAGCAGGTAGATTGGGGGACTGGGGGTCAGTGTAGGTCAGCGAGGATGGGGTGATGAGCAGGTAGATTGGGGGACTGGGGGTCAGTGTAGGTCAGCGAGGATGGGGTGATGAGCAGGTAGATTGGGGGACTGGGGGTCAGTGTAGGTCAGCGAGGATGGGGTGATGAGCAGGTAGATTGGGGGACTGGGGGTCAGTGTAGGTCAGCGAGGATGGGGTGATGAGCAGGTAGATTGGGGGACTGGGGGTCAGTGTAGGTCAGCGAGGATGGGGTGATGAGCAGGTAGATTGGGGGACTGGGGGTCAGTGTAGGTCAGCGAGGACAGGGTGATGAGCAGGTAGATTGGGGGACTGGGGGTCAGTGTAGGTCAGCGAGGAAGGGGTGATGAGCAGGTAGATTGGGGGACTGGGGGTCAGTGTAGGTCAGCGAGGATGGGGTGATGAGCAGGTAGATTGGGGGACTGGGAGTCAGTGTAGGTCAGCGAGGATGGGGGTGATGAGCAGGTAGATTGGGGGACTGGGGGTCAGTGTAGGTCAGCGAGGATGGGGTGATGAGCAGGTAGATTGGGGGACTGGGAGTCAGTGTAGGTCAGCGAGGATGGGGTGATGAGCAGGTAGATTGGGGGACTGGGGGTCAGTGTAGGTCAGTGTAGGATGGGGTGATGAGCAGGTAGATTGGGGGGACTGGGGGTCAGTGTAGGTCAGTGTAGGATGGGGTGATGAGCAGGTAGATTGGGGGACTGGGGGTCAGTGTAGGTCAGCGAGGATGGGGTGATGAGCAGGTAGATTGGGGGACTGGAGTCAGTGTAGGTCAGTGGAGGACGGGGTGATGAGCAGGTAGATTGGGGGACTGGGAGTCAGTGTAGGTCAGCGAGGACGGGGTGATGAGCAGGTAGATTGGGGGACTGGGGGTCAGTGTAGGTCAGCGAGGACGGGGTGATGAGCAGGTAGATTGGGGGACTGGGAGTCAGTGTAGGTCAGCGAGGATGGGGTGATGAGCAGGTAGATTGGGGGACTGGGAGTCAGTGTAGGTCAGCGAGGATGGGGTGATGAGCAGGTAGATTGGGGGACTGGGGGTCAGTGTAGGTCAGCGAGGATGGGGTGATGAGCAGGTAGATTGGGGGACTGGGGGTCAGTGTAGGTCAGCGAGGATGGGGTGATGAGCAGGTAGATTGGGGGACTGGGGGTCAGTGTAGGTCAGCGAGGATGGGGTGATGAGCAGGTAGATTGGGGGACTGGGGGTCAGTGTAGGTCAGCGAGGATGGGGTGATGAGCAGGTAGATTGGGGGACTGGGGGTCAGTGTAGGTCAGCGAGGATGGGTGATGAGCAGGTAGATTGGGGGACTGGGGGTCAGTGTAGGTCAGCGAGGATGGGGTGATGAGCAGGTAGATTGGGGGACTGGGGGTCAGTGTAGGTCAGCGAGGACAGGGTGATGAGCAGGTAGATTGGGGGACTGGGGGTCAGTGTAGGTCAGCGAGGATGGGGTGATGAGCAGGTAGATTGGGGGACTGGGGGTCAGTGTAGGTCAGCGAGGATGGGGTGATGAGCAGGTAGATTGGGGGACTGGGGGTCAGTGTAGGTCAGCGAGGATGGGGTGATGAGCAGGTAGATTGGGGGACTGGGGGTCAGTGTAGGTCAGCGAGGATGGGGTGATGAGCAGGTAGATTGGGGGACTGGGGGTCAGTGTAGGTCAGCGAGGATGGGGTGATGAGCAGGTAGATTGGGGGACTGGGGGTCAGTGTAGGTCAGCGAGGATGGGGTGATGAGCAGGTAGATTGGGGGACTGGGAGTCAGTGTAGGTCAGCGAGGACAGGGTGATGAGCAGGTAGATTGGGGGACTGGGGGTCAGTGTAGGTCAGCGAGGATGGGGTGATGAGCAGGTAGATTGGGGGACTGGGGGTCAGTGTAGGTCAGCGAGGATGGGGTGATGAGCAGGTAGATTGGGGGACTGGGAGTCAGTGTAGGTCAGCGAGGATGGGGTGATGAGCAGGTAGATTGGGGGACTGGGGGTCAGTGTAGGTCAGCGAGGATGGGGTGATGAGCAGGTAGATTGGGGGACTGGGAGTCAGTGTAGGTCAGCGAGGATGGGGTGATGAGCAGGTAGATTGGGGGACTGGGGGTCAGTGTAGGTCAGTGTAGGATGGGGTGATGAGCAGGTAGATTGGGGGACTGGGGGTCAGTGTAGGTCAGCGAGGATGGGGTGATGAGCAGGTAGATTGGGGGACTGGGAGTCAGTGTAGGTCAGTGGAGGACGGGGTGATGAGCAGGTAGATTGGGGGACTGGGAGTCAGTGTAGGTCAGCGAGGACGGGGTGATGAGCAGGTAGATTGGGGGACTGGGGGTCAGTGTAGGTCAGCGAGGACGGGGTGATGAGCAGGTAGATTGGGGGACTGGGAGTCAGTGTAGGTCAGCGAGGATGGGGTGATGAGCAGGTAGATTGGGGGACTGGGAGTCAGTGTAGGTCAGCGAGGATGGAGTGATGAGCAGGTAGATTGGGGGACTGGGGGTCAGTGTAGGTCAGCGAGGATGGGGTGATGAGCAGGTAGATTGGGGGACTGGGGGTCAGTGTAGGTCAGCGAGGACGGGGTGATGAGCAGGTAGATTGGGGGACTGGGGGTCAGTGTAGGTCAGCGAGGATGGGGTGATGAGCAGGTAGATTGGGGGACTGGGAGTCAGTGTAGGTCAGCGAGGATGGAGTGATGAGCAGGTAGATTGGGGGACTGGGGGTCAGCGAGGACGGGGTGATGAGCAGGGAGATTGGGGGACTGGGAGTCAGTGTAGGTCAGCGAGGACGGGGTGATGAGCAGGTTGGGCAGAACATGGGTAACAGAGTTTTGGATGAGTTGAAGTTTAGGGAGGGCAGATGATGCTAGTCCAGCCAGGAGACCATTGGAATAGTCAAATCTGTAAGTGACAAAGCCATGGATGAGGGTTACAGCAGCAGATGGGCTGAGGCAGGGGTGGAGCAAGGCGATATTATGGAGGTGCAGGCAGGAGGTCTTTTTGACGGTGAGGATATGGGGTTGGAATTTCAACTCGGGGTCGAATAGGATGCTGAAGTTGCAAACAGTTTAGTTCAGCCTGAAACATGGCCAGGGTGGAGGATGGAGTTAGTGGTGAGTGTACGGAGTTTGTGTTGGGAGCCAAAGACATTGGCTTCAGTTTTCCCAATGTTTTGCTGGAGGAAATTGCAGCTCATCCAAGACTGAATGTCTGACAGCAGAGGTGAAGGGGGGATCAAGAGAGGTGATGGAGAAGTAGAGCTTGGTGTCGTCAGTGGACATGTGGATCCTGATTGCGGATGATGTAGCTGAGGAGCAGCATCTGAATGAGGAAGAGGGGACCAAGAATGGATCCTTGGGATGTGGGGGTGGAAAGTGAAGCCATTGATGGAGATGCTCTGGCTATAATCAGATGGGTAAGAGTGGAACCAAGTAAAGGGAGATCCACTGAGTTGGACAACAGAGGAGAGACAGAGTAGACAAAGACACACACATATTGTGAGTGAAAGGCTCATGGAGAAAGACCATGAAACAGAGACAGTGAAAGAATGCAAGACACAGACACCAAGATTAAGACATGGACACAAAGACAAAGAGAAACACATACATACATGGGAGCATAAAGAGGGTGAGACAAGCACATGGTCACATCATTATTAAGCCTATGCACACAAACACACACCGAGGCATGCAAACAGAGTGTGAGGGGCTTAGAAAGACAGGAACTAGAGGCTTAGATACACACGAGCATTCCGAGGCCAGCTGTTTTTATACCACTCAAAACAGATGCAAGCACTGCTGATTCACAACACGTCTGGCTGAAATCTGAGGGTAAACCAACTGGATCAGCAGTGCGTGGGACAGACAGAGAGACTGACACACACAAAGAGCACGTATGCAACGCCTACATACACAGTGAGAAATACAGACACAGTGTGTGTGAGACAGAGTTTGACATTGAGCGAGAGAGGGACAGTCCCACAGACACTGAAAGTGTCATTGAAAGATGCGCCAAGAGAGCGTGAGGCACAACGCCGAAAGGCAGAGTGAGAGAGGCACACGCACGACAACTGTGAAACACCCGTATACAGAGTGAGAGACACAGACAGAGGGTTCTTTCGTTTTTATCAGTTGGATGTCTGATGCATGCTGAAACCCATCCACATATTGAAGTCTCCAAACCAAGCGCTCAGAAATCTGATGTTTGCCTAATATGGATTGCACACTGTCCCCATGGCGACACATCCCACTTGCCCAAATCCAGAGATCTTAGGTTGCAGTTTGGCCACAACCAAGGCTCAAGACTGCAAAGTATGCACATGGGCACTGCTGGGATTTAACCAGTTAAACCCACAAAACTTACCAGCAGACAGAACTGATGACCCTCCGGCTGCTTGTCCAGCCAAGACAACCCTAACTATTAAGCACTGGCTTACAAGGTTAGCTGGAGCTGAGTTGGAAGACTCAGGCCCCAGTGGTAGGTCTACTTCTCCAGATCTGATTAATGAGCCAGACTTGCTGGTCAATTCCCTGGAGCACTGCAGACCTCCATAGCTCAGGTGCCGGTTACTGGGTCTACCAAGGGAAGTTCAGTCAGCTTAAATCTGCCCTCATCATGCCCATCACCTTGGACCCATCTCATCCCAACCAGGCCCCATTTTATTCTCCTCAAAGCTGGTGGTGATTGCGGGGTGGGGGGTTGTTACAAATTGGTTTGATAGTGTGAGTTAAACAGACTGAGAATGAGAGCAAACACAGTGTGAGATACAGATGTGGAGTACAAGACACACCGAGAATGTCAGAGACAAACCGAGAGATACCAACTGAGGCACATACATAGTGCGATGCAACAAATGTGAGGCAGCAAGAGTGACAGGCAAAGAGAGTGAGTGACATGCTGAGTGTGAGGAGACACAGAATAGGCATGCAAGGGTGACACATTCTGACATCTGAGCAAAACAAACTACAATTGCCTTGATAGACTGCACACCAGCAAACGCTGAAGCCATGCAACCAGCTGAAACTATTAAGATGCGTTTGGACATACATTAACTCAAAAAGGGAGAAGTAACTGAACAAGACACATTGAGTATCATTAACTAGCACAGCATCATCTGGCAAATAGAAATAATTTAATATAACGAGCACATTGGCCTTTAGGAAGAGTAGAATCATTGAACACACACTGACCCTGAGAGAGAGGGAGCACTGAACACACACACTGACCCTGAGAGAGAGGAATCACTGAACACACAGACTGACCCTGAGAGAGAGGAATCACTGAACACACACACTGACCCTGAGAGAGAGGGAGCACTGAACACACACACTGACCCTGAGAGAGAGGAATCACTGAACACACACACTGACCCTGAGAGAGGAATCACTGAACACACACACTGACCCTGAGAGAGGAATCACTGAACACACACACTGACCCTGAGAGAGAGGAATCACTGAACACACACACTGACCCTGAGAGAGAGGAATCACTGAACACACACACTGACCCTGAGAGAGGAATCACTGAACACACACACTGACCCTGAGAGAGGAATCACTGAACACACACACTGACCCTGAGAGAGAGGAATCACTGAACACACACACTGACCCTGAGAGAGGAATCACTGAACTCACACACTGACCCTCAGAGAGAGGAATCACTGAACACACACACTGACCCTCAGAGAGAGGAATCGCTGAACACACACACTGACCCTGAGAGAGAGGAATCACTGAACACACACACTGACCCTCAGAGAGAGGAATCACTGAACACACACACTGACCCTGAGAGAGGAATCACTGAACACACACACTGACCCTGAGAGAGAGAGGAATCACTGAACACACACACTGACCCTGAGAGAGGAATCACTGAACACACACACTGACCCTGAGAGAGAGGAATCACTGAACACACACACTGACCCTGTGAGAGGAATCACTGAACACACACACTGACCCTGATGGAGAGGAATCACTGAACACACACACTGACCCTGAGAGAGAGGAATCACTGAACACACACACTGACCCTGAGAGAGGAATAACTGAACACACACACTGACCCTCAGAGAGAGGAATCACTGAACACACACACTGACCCTGAGAGAGGAATAACTGAACACACACACTGACCCTCAGAGAGAGGAATCACTGAACACACACACTGACCCTGAGAGAGAGGAATCACTGAACACACACACTGACCCTGAGAGAGAAGGAGCACTGAACACACACACTGACCCTCAGAGAGAGGAATCACTGAACACACACACTGACCCTGTGAGAGGAATCACTGAACACACACACTGACCCTGATGGAGAGGAATCACTGAACACACACACTGACCCTGAGAGAGAGGAATCACTGAACACACACACTGACCCTGAGAGAGGAATCACTGAACACACACACTGACCCTGAGAGAGGAATCACTGAACACACACACTGACCCTGAGAGAGAGGAATCACTGAACACACACACTGACCCTGAGAGAGGAATCACTGAACACACACACTGACCCTGAGAGAGGAATAACTGAACACACACACTGACCCTCAGAGAGAGGAATCACTGAACACACACACTGACCCTGAGAGAGAAGGAGCACTGAACACACACACTGACCCTGAGAGAGAGGAATCACTGAACACACACACTGACCCTGAGAGAGAGGAATCACTGAACACACACACTGACCCTGAGAGAGAGGAATCACTGAACACACACACTGACCCTCAGAGAGAGGAATCACTGAACACACACACTGACCCTGAGAGAGAGGAATCACTGAACACACACACTGACCCTGAGAGAGGAATCACTGAACACACACACTGACCCTGAGAGAGAGGAATCACTGAACACACACACTGACCCTGAGAGAGAGGAATCACTGAACACACACACTGACCCTCAGAGAGAGGAATCACTGAACACACACGACACTGACCCTGAGAGACGGGAATCACTGAACACACATGACCCTGAGAGACGGGAATCACTGAACACACACACTGACCCTGAGAGAGAGGAATCACTGAAGACACACACTGACCCTGAGAGAGAGGAATCACTGAATACACACACTGACCCTGAGAGAGAGGAATCACTGAACACACACACTGACCCTCAGAGAGAGGAATCACTGAACACACACACTGACCCTGAGAGAGAGGAATCACTGAACACACACACTGACCCTGAGAGAGAGGAATCACTGAACACACACACTGACCCTGAGAGAGAGGAATCACTGAACACACACACTGACCCTGAGAGAGAGGAATCACTGAACACACACACTGACCCTGAGAGAGGAATCACTGAACACACACACTGACCCTGAGAGAGAGGAATCACTGAACACACACACTGACCCTGAGAGAGAGGAATCACTGAACACACACACTGACCCTGAGAGAGAGGAATCACTGAACACACACACTGACCCTGAGAGAGAGGAATCAATGAACACACACACTGACCCTGAGAGAGGAATCACTGAACACACACACTGACCCTGAGAGAGAGGAATCACTGAACACACACACTGACCCTGAGAGAGAGGAATCACTGAACACACACACTGACCCTGAGAGAGAGGAATCACTGAACACACACACTGACCCTGAGAGAGAGGAATCACTGAACACACACACTGACCCTCAGAGAGAGGAATCACTGAACACACACACTGACCCTCAGAGAGAGGAATCACTGAACACACACACTGACCCTGAGAGAGAGGAATCACTGAACACACACACTGACCCTGAGAGAGAGGAATCACTGAACACACACACTGACCCTGAGAAAGAGGAATCACTGAACACACACACTGACCCTGAGAGAGAGGAATCACTGAACACACACACTGACACTGAGAGAGAGGAATCACTGAACACACACACTGACCCTGAGAGAGAGGAATCACTGAACACACACACTGACCCTGAGAGAGAGGAATCACTGAACACACACACTGACCCTGAGAGAGAGGAATCACTGAACACACACACTGACCCTGAGAGAGAGGAATCACTGAACACACACACTGACCCTGAGAGAGAGGAATCACTAAACACACACACTGACCCTCAGAGAGGAATCACTGAACACACACACTGACCCTGAGGGAGAGGAATCACTGAATACACACACTGACCCTGAGAGACAGGAATCACTGAACACACACACTGACCCTGAGAGAGAGGAATCACTGAACACACACACTGACCCTGAGAGACAGGAATCACTGAGCACACACACTGACCCTGAGAGAGAGGAATCACTGAACACACACACTGACCCTGAGAGAGGAATCACTGAACACACACACTGACCCTGAGAGAGGAATCACTGAACACACACACTGACCCTCAGAGAGAGGAATCACTGAACTCACACACTGACCCTGAGAATGAATCACTGAACACACACACTGACCCTGAGAGAGAGGAATCACTGAACACACACACTGACCCTGAGAGAGGAATCACTGAACACACACACTGACCCTGAGAGAGAGGAATCGCTGAACACACACACTGACCCTGAGAGAGAGGAATCACTGAATACACACACTGACCCTGAGAGAGGAATCACTGAACACACACACTGACCCTGAGAGAGAGGAATCACTGAACTCACACACTGACCCTGAGAATGAATCACTGAACACACACACTGACCCTGAGAGAGAGGAATCACTGAACACACACACTGACCCTGAGAGAGGAATCACTGAACACACACACTGACCCTGAGAGAGAGGAATCGCTGAACACACACACTGACCCTGAGAGAGAGGAATCACTGAACACACACACTGACCCTGAGAGAGAGGAATCACTGAACACACACACTGACCCTCAGAGAGAGGAATCACTGAACACACACACTGACCCTGAGAGAGGAATCACTGAACACACACACTGACCCTGAGAGAGAGGAATCACTGAACACACACACTGACCCTGAGAGAGAGGAATCACTGAACACACACACTGACCCTCAGAGAGAGGAATCACTGAACACACACACTGACCCTCAGAGAGAGAGGAATCACTGAACACACACACTGACCCTGAGAGAGAGGAATCACTGAACACACACACTGACCCTCAGAGAGGAATCACTGAACACACACACTGACCCTGAGAGAGGAATCACTGAACACACACACTGACCCTGAGAGAGGAATCACTGAACACACACACTGACCCTGAGAGAGAGGAATCACTGAACACACACACTGACCCTCAGAGAGAGAGGAATCACTGAACACACACACTGACCCTGAGAGAGAGGAATCACTGAACACACACACTGACCCTGAGAGAGGAATCACTGAACACACACACTGACCCTGAGAGAGAGGAATCACTGAACACACACACTGACCCTGAGAGAGGAATCACTGAACACACACACTGACCCTCAGAGAGAGGAATCACTGAACACACACACTGACCCTGAGAGAGGAATCACTGAACACACACACTGACCCTGAGAGAGAGGAATCACTGAACACACACACTGACCCTGAGAGAGAGGAATCACTGAACACACACACTGACCCTGAGAGAGAGGAATCACTGAACACACACACTGACCCTGAGAGAGAGGAATCACTGAACACACACACTGACCCTCAGAGAGAGGAATCACTGAACACACACACTGACCCTGAGAGAGAGGAATCACTGAACACACACACTGACCCTGAGAGAGGAATCACTGAACACACACACTGACCCTGAGAGAGAGGAATCACTGAACACACACACTGACCCTGAGAGAGAGGAATCACTGAACACACACACTGACCCTGAGAGAGAGGAATCACTGAACACACACACTGACCCTCAGAGAGAGGAATCACTGAACACACACACTGACCCTGAGAGAGAGGAATCACTGAACACACACACTGACCCTGAGAGAGAGGAATCACTGAACACACACACTGACCCTGAGAGAGAGGAATCACTGAACACACACACTGACCCTGAGAGAGAGGAATCACTGAACACACACACTGACCCTGAGAGAGAGGAATCACTGAACACACACACTGACCCTGAGAGAGAGGAATCACTGAACACACACACTGACCCTCAGAGAGGAATCACTGAACACACACACTGACCCTGAGAGAGAGGAATCACTGAATACACACACTGACCCTGAGAGACAGGAATCACTGAACACACACACTGACCCTGAGAGAGAGGAATCACTGAACACACACACTGACCCTGAGAGACAGGAATCACTGAGCACACACACTGACCCTGAGAGAGAGGAATCACTGAACACACACACTGACCCTGAGAGAGGAATCACTGAACACACACACTGACCCTGAGAGAGGAATCACTGAACACACACACTGACCCTGAGAAGGAATCACTGAACACACACACTGACCCTGAGAGAGAGGAATCACTGAACACACACACTGACCCTGAGAGAGGAATCACTGAACACACACACTGACCCTGAGAGAGAGGAATCACTGAACACACACACTGACTCTGAGAGAGAGGAATCACTGAACACACACACTGACACTGAGAGAGAGGAATCACTGAACACACACACTGACCCTGAGAGAGAGGAATCACTGAACACACACACTGACCCTGAGAGAGAGGAATCACTGAACACACACACTGACCCTGAGAGAGAGGAATCACTGAACACACACACTGACCCTGAGAGAGAGGAATCACTGAACACACACACTGACCCTGAGAGAGAGGAATCACTGAACACACACACTGACCCTGAGAGAGAGGAATCACTGAACACACACACTGACCCTGAGAGAGAGGAATCACTGAACACACACACTGACCCTGAGAGAGAGGAATCACTGAACACACACACTGACCCTGAGAGAGAGGAATCACTGAACACACACACTGACCCTGAGAGAGAGGAATCACTGAACACACACACTGACCCTCAGAGAGGAATCACTGAACACGCACACTGACCCTGAGAAAGGAATCACTGAACACACACACTGACCCTGAGAGAGAGGAATCACTGAACACACACAATTTCACAATTCACAATTCAAATCGCTTTATTGGCATGATAAGTTACATCTTATGTTGCCAAAGCATCAAAATACATTTATGGTTTACCACATAAACGCAGTTCTATTCATACAGTGTATAAACAGGTATATCCCGGAGTGTATAAATATACATTCGCATTGTTTATATATATTCTTTTCTTAGTTTACTGGTTGGCTCTCTGTTCATGGCAAGCTGTAACATAGCGTGCCGCCAGTGTTATACAGCTTCTCTCCTCTCCCAGTAGGAATGGGAGTTTTTGGTTGTCATTCAGATTTCTGAAATCAGGGCATATTTGTGAGAATTTTTGGTAGAAATTCTCCCTGATGCCCTGATATTTTCCACAAGCTGTGAGGAAGTGCATCTCTGTCTCCACCACTCCCTGACTGCAGTGCGAGCATATCCTGTCCTCTCTTGGCAGCCTGGTCTGCCTGTGTCTGCCTTTTTCGATCGCTAGGCTATGTTCGCTAAGTCTGTACCTTGTCAAGGTTCTTCTCAGTTTGTTATCCTTTACCATGGTCAGGTAATCAGCTATGTTGTATTGTCTGTTTAGGGCCAAGTAGCAATTGAGTTTGCTTTGGGTTTTTGTTGTTTCTGCCCAATATGTCAGATATTTTTCCTTTTGCTTAGCGACGATTGTGTTGGGTCGAATTCTTTGTGTTACCCTGTCACTGTCCTGGGGCTGGTTATTGTTAGTATTGTTGGTAGTTACTTCACTGAGTCCCAGGACTAGTTGACTGAGGGTATTCTTCTTTATGGTCAGCTCTTGGCATTTCAGGGCGTCGTAGTGATAGCATTGGGGATTGCTCATTTGTAGGTGATTCCAAAATTTGGTGGCTCTTTTTTGGATAGTGATTATTAATGGATATTGGCCTAGTTCCGCCCTGCATGCATTGTTTACTGTTTTCCTTTGAGTCCGGAGGATACTTTTACAGAATTCTGCATGTAGGATCTCAATTGGGTGTTTGTCCCATTTTGCAAATTCTTGTTGAGTTAGCGGTCCCCATACCTCACTGCCATAGAGTGCAATTGGTTCAATTACTGATTTGAAAATTTTGAGCCAAATGCTAATTGGAATTTCTATTTGGATTGATTTTTTGATGGCATAGAAAGCCCTTCTTGCTTTCTCTTTCAGTTCATTCACAGCCAGTTTGAAGTTTCCCGTAGAACTGATTTTTAAGCCCAAGTATGTGTAGTTAGTGGTTTGTTCAATTTTGGTTGTTCCTACTGTGAAATTTATTTTGGGTCCCTGATGTTTGGATCTTTGCTGGAACACAAGGACTTTGGTTTTTTGGGGATTTATTGTCAGGGCCCAAGTCTGGCAGTACGACTCCAGCAGGTCCAGGTTTTGCTGTAGCCCCTCTTTAGTAGGTGACAGCAGAACCAGGTCGTCTGCATAGAGGAGGAATTTAACCTTGGATTCATATAGGGTGAGGCCGGGTGCTGTAGATTGTTCAAGTAGTTTTGCCAATCCATTTATGTAAATATTAAAGAGTGTCCCTCTGACCCTCAGAGAGAGAGGAATCACTGAACACACACACTGACCCTGAGAGAGAGGAATCACTGAACACACACACTGACCCTCAGAGAGGAATCACTGAACACACACACTGACCCTGAGAGAGGAATCACTGAACACACACACTGACCCTGAGAGAGGAATCACTGAACACACACACTGACCCTGAGAGAGAGGAATCACTGAACACACACACTGACCCTCAGAGAGAGAGGAATCACTGAACACACACACTGACCCTGAGAGAGAGGAATCACTGAACACACACACTGACCCTGAGAGAGGAATCACTGAACACACACACTGACCCTGAGAGAGAGGAATCACTGAACACACACACTGACCCTGAGAGAGGAATCACTGAACACACACACTGACCCTCAGAGAGAGGAATCACTGAACACACACACTGACCCTGAGAGAGGAATCACTGAACACACACACTGACCCTCAGAGAGAGGAATCACTGAACACACACACTGACCCTGAGAGAGAGGAATCACTGAACACACACACTGACCCTGAGAGAGAGGAATCACTGAACACACACACTGACCCTGAGAGAGAGGAATCACTGAACACACACACTGACCCTGAGAGAGAGGAATCACTGAACACACACACTGACCCTGAGAGAGAGGAATCACTGAACACACACACTGACCCTGAGAGAGAGGAATCACTGAACACACACACTGACCCTCAGAGAGAGGAATCACTGAACACACACACTGACCCTGAGAGAGAGGAATCACTGAACACACACAGTGACCCTGAGAGAGGAATCACTGAACACACACACTGACCCTCAGAGAGAGGAATCACTGAACACACACACTGACCCTGAGAGAGAGGAATCACTGAACACACACACTGACCCTGAGAGAGGAATCACTGAACACACACACTGACCCTGAGAGAGAGGAATCACTGAACACACACACTGACCCTGAGAGAGAGGAATCACTGAACACACACACTGACCCTGAGAGAGGAATCACTGAACACACACACTGACCCTGAGAGAGAGGAATCACTGAAGACACACACTGACCCTGAGAGAGAGGAATCACTGAACACACACACTGACCCTGAGAGAGAGGAATCACTGAACACACACACTGACCCTGAGAGAGAGGAATCACTGAACACACACACTGACCCTGAGAGAGAGGAATCACTGAACACACACACTGACCCTGAGAGAGAGGAATCACTGAACACACACACTGACCCTGAGAGAGAGGAATCACTGAACACACACACTGACCCTCAGAGAGGAAACACTGAACACACACACTGACCCTGAGAGAGAGGAATCACTGAATACACACACTGACCCTGAGAGACAGGAATCACTGAACACACACACTGACCCTGAGAGAGAGGAATCACTGAACACACACACTGACCCTGAGAGACAGGAATCACTGAGGACACACACTGACCCTGAGAGAGAGGAATCACTGAACACACACACTGACCCTGAGAGAGAGGAATCACTGAACACACACACTGACCCTGAGAGACAGGAATCACTGAGCACACACACTGACCCTGAGAGAGAGGAATCACTGAACACACACACTGACCCTGAGAGACAGGAATCACTGAACACACACACTGACCCTGAGAAAGAGGAATCACTGAACACACACACTGACCCTGAGAGAGGAATCACTGAACACACACACTGACCCTGAGAGACAGGAATCACTGAACACACACACTAACCCTGAGAGAGAGGAATCACTGAACACACACACTGACCCTGAGAGAGGAATCACTGAACACACACACTGACCCTGAGAGAGGAATCACTGAACACACACACTGACCCTGAGAAGGAATCACTGAACACACACACTGACCCTGAGAGAGAGGAATCACTGAACACACACACTGACCCTGAGAGAGGAATCACTGAACACACACACTGACCCTGAGAGAGAGGAATCACTGAACACACACACTGACTCTGAGAGAGAGGAATCACTGAACACACACACTGACACTGAGAGAGAGGAATCACTGAACACACACACTGACCCTGAGAGAGAGGAATCACTGAACACACACACTGACCCTGAGAGAGAGGAATAACTGAACACACACACTGACCCTGAGAGAGAGGAATCACTGAACACACACACTGACCCTGAGAGAGAGGAATCACTGAACACACACACTGACCCTCAGAGAGAGGAATCACTGAACACACACACTGACCCTCAGAGAGAGGAATCACTGAATACACACACTGACCCTGAGAGACGGGAATCACTGAACACACACACTGACCCTGAGAGAGAGGAATCACTGAAGACACACACTGACCCTGAGAGAGAGGAATCACTGAATACACACACTGACCCTGAGAGAGAGGAATCACTGAACACACACACTGACCCTCAGAGAGAGGAATCACTGAACACACACACTGACCCTGAGAGAGAGGAATCACTGAACACACACACTGACCCTGAGAGAGAGGAATCACTGAACACACACACTGACCCTGAGAGAGAGGAATCACTGAACACACACACTGACCCTGAGAGAGAGGAATCACTGAACACACACACTGACCCTGAGAGAGGAATCACTGAACACACACACTGACCCTGAGAGAGAGGAATCACTGAACACACACACTGACCCTGAGAGAGAGGAATCACTGAACACACACACTGACCCTGAGAGAGGAATCACTGAACACACACACTGACCCTGAGAGAGAGGAATCACTGAACACACACACTGACCCTGAGAGAGAGGAATCACTGAACACACACACTGACCCTGAGAGAGAGGAATCACTGAACACACACACTGACCCTGAGAGAGAGGAATCACTGAACACACACACTGACCCTGAGAGAGAGGAATCACTGAACACACACACTGACCCTCAGAGAGAGGAATCACTGAACACACACACTGACCCTGAGAGAGAGGAATCACTGAACACACACACTGACCCTGAGAAGAGGAATCACTGAACACACACACTGACCCTGAGAGAGAGGAATCACTGAACACACACACTGACCCTGAGAGAGAGGAATCACTGAACACACACACTGACCCTGAGAGAGAGGAATCACTGAACACACACACTGACCCTGAGAGAGAGGAATCACTGAACACACACACTGACCCTGAGAGAGAGGAATCACTGAACACACACACTGACCCTGAGAGAGAGGAATCACTGAACACACACACTGACCCTGAGAGAGAGGAATCACTAAACACACACACTGACCCTCAGAGAGGAATCACTGAACACACACACTGACCCTGAGAGAGAGGAATCACTGAATACACACACTGACCCTGAGAGACAGGAATCACTGAACACACACACTGACCCTGAGAGAGAGGAATCACTGAACACACACACTGACCCTGAGAGAGGAATCACTGAACACACACACTGACCCTGAGAGAGAGGAATCACTGAACACACACACTGACCCTGAGAGAGGAATCACTGAACACACACACTGACCCTGAGAGAGAGGAATCACTGAACACACACACTGACCCTGAGAGAGGAATCACTGAACACACACACTGACCCTGAGAGAGAGGAATCACTGAACACACACACTGACCCTGAGAGAGGAATCACTGAACACACACACTGACCCTGAGAGAGAGGAATCGCTGAACACACACACTGACCCTGAGAGAGGAATCACTGAACACACACACTGACCCTGAGAGAGAGGAATCACTGAACACACACACTGACCCTGAGAGAGAGGAATCACTGAACACACACACTGACCCTGAGAGAGAGGAATCACTGAACACACACACTGACCCTGAGAGAGAGGAATCACTGAACACTACACACTGACCCTGAGAGAGAGTCTCTCTGAACATACACACTGACCCTGAGAGAGAGTCTCTCTCAACAGACCCTGAGAGAGAGGAATCACTGAACACACACACTGACCCTCAGAGAGAGGAATCACTGAACACACACACTGACCCTGAGAGAGGAATCACTGAACACACACACTGACCCTCAGAGAGAGGAATCACTGAACACACACACTGACCCTGAGAGAGAGGAATCACTGAACACACACACTGACCCTGAGAGAGGAATCACTGAACACACACACTGACCCTGAGAGAGAGGAATCACTGAACACACACACTGACACTGAGAGAGAGGAATCACTGAACACACACACTGACCCTGAGAGAGAGGAATCACTGAACACACACACTGACCCTGAGAGAGAGGAATCACTGAACACACACACTGACCCTCAGAGAGAGGAATCACTGAACACACACACTGACCCTGAGAGAGGAATCACTGAACACACACACTGACCCTCAGAGAGAGGAATCACTGAACACACACACTGACCCTGAGAGAGAGGAATCACTGAACACACACACTGACCCTGAGAGAGAGGAATCACTGAACACACACACTGACCCTGAGAGAGAGGAATCACTGAACACACACACTGACACTGAGAGAGGAATCACTGAACACACACACTGACCCTGAGAGAGAGGAATCACTGAACACACACACTGACCCTGAGAGAGAGGAATCACTGAACACACACAGTGACCCTGAGAGAGGAATCACTGAACACACACACTGACCCTGAGAGAGAGGAATCACTGAACACACACACTGACCCTGAGAGAGAGGAATCACTGAACACACACACTGACCCTGAGAGAGAGGAATCACTGAACACACACACTGACCCTGAGAGAGGAATCACTGAACACACACACTGACCCTGAGAGAGAGGAATCGCTGAACACGCACACTGACCCTCAGAGAGAGGAATCACTGAACACACACACTGACCCTGAGAGAGAGGAATCACTGAACACACACACTGACCCTGAGAGAGGAATCACTGAACACACACACTGACCCTGAGAGAGAGGAATCACTGAACACACACACTGACCCTGAGAGAGAGGAATCACTGAACACACACACTGACCCTGAGAGAGGAATCACTGAACACACACACTGACCCTGAGAGAGAGGAATCACTGAAGACACACACTGACCCTGAGAGAGAGGAATCACTGAACACACACACTGACCCTGAGAGAGAGGAATCACTGAACACACACACTGACCCTGAGAGAGAGGAATCACTGAACACACACACTGACCCTGAGAGAGAGGAATCACTGAACACACACACTGACCCTGAGAGAGAGGAATCACTGAACACACACACTGACCCTGAGAGAGAGGAATCACTGAACACACACACTGACCCTCAGAGAGGAATCACTGAACACACACACTGACCCTGAGAGAGAGGAATCACTGAATACACACACTGACCCTGAGAGACAGGAATCACTGAACACACACACTGACCCTGAGAGAGAGGAATCACTGAACACACACACTGACCCTGAGAGACAGGAATCACTGAGCACACACACTGACCCTGAGAGAGAGGAATCACTGAACACACACACTGACCCTGAGAGAGGAATCACTGAACACACACACTGACCCTGAGAGAGGAATCACTGAACACACACACTGACCCTGAGAAGGAATCACTGAACACACACACTGACCCTGAGAGAGAGGAATCACTGAACACACACACTGACCCTGAGAGAGAGGAATCACTGAACACACACACTGACCCTGAGAGAGGAATCACTGAACACACACACTGACCCTGAGAGAGAGGAATCACTGAACACACACACTGACCCTGAGAGAGAGGAATCACTGAACACACACACTGACCCTGAGAGAGAGGAATCACTGAACACACACACTGACCCTGAGAGAGGAATCACTGAACACACACACTGACCCTGAGAGAGAGGAATCACTGAACACACACACTGACCCTGAGAGAGGAATCACTGAACACACACACTGACCCTCAGAGAGAGGAATCACTGAACACACACACTGACCCTGAGAGAGGAATCACTGAACACACACACTGACCCTCAGAGAGAGGAATCACTGAACACACACACTGACCCTGAGAGAGAGGAATCACTGAACACACACACTGACCCTGAGAGAGAGGAATCACTGAACACACACACTGACCCTGAGAGAGAGGAATCACTGAACACACACACTGACCCTGAGAGAGAGGAATCACTGAACACACACAGTGACCCTGAGAGAGGAATCACTGAACACACACACTGACCCTCAGAGAGAGGAATCACTGAACACACACACTGACCCTGAGAGAGAGGAATCACTGAACACACACACTGACCCTGAGAGAGGAATCACTGAACACACACACTGACCCTGAGAGAGAGGAATCACTGAACACACACACTGACCCTGAGAGAGAGGAATCACTGAACACACACACTGACCCTGAGAGAGGAATCACTGAACACACACACTGACCCTGAGAGAGAGGGATCACTGAAACACACACTGACCCTGAGAGAGGAATCACTGAACACACACACTGACCCTGAGAGAGAGGAATCACTGAACACACACACTGACCCTGAGAGAGAGGAATCACTGAACACACACACTGACCCTGAGAGAGGAATCACTGAACACACACACTGACCCTGAGAGAGAGGAATCACTGAA
>NC_140988.1:70729632-70880697 GCF_052327205.1 Somniosus microcephalus
GTAGAGCGAGAGTCGGGGAGAGCGAGAGCGAGAGCGAGAGTCGGGGAGAGCGAGAGCGAGAGTCGGGTAGAGCGAGGGCGAGAGTCGGGGAGAGCGAGGGCGAGAGTCGGGGAGAGCGAGGGCGAGAGTCAGGGAGAGCGAGAGCGAGAGTCGGGGAGAGCGAGAGCGAGAGTCGGGGAGAGCGAGAGCGATAGTCGGGGAGAGAGAGAGCGAGAGTCGGGGAGAGAGAGAGGGAGAGTCGGGGAGAGCGAGAGCGAGAGACGGGGAGAGGGAGAGCGAGACTCGCGGAGAGCGAGAGCGAGAGTCGGGGAGAGGGAGAGCGAGAGTCGGGGAGAGCGAGAGCGAGAGTCGGGGAGAGCGAGAGCGAGAGTCGGGGAGAGCGAGAGCGAGAGTCGGGGAGAGGGAGAGCGAGAGTCGGGGAGAACGAGAGCGAGAGTCGGGGAGAGTGAGAGCGAGAGTCGGGGAGAGAGAGAGCGAGAGTCGGGGAGAGCGAGAGTCGGGGAGAACGAGAGCGAGAGTCGGGGAGAGCGAGAGTCGGGGAGAGGGAGAGCGAGAGTCGGGGAGAGCGAGAGTGAGAGTCGGGGAGAGCGAGAGCGAGAGTCGGGGAGAGCGAGATCGAATGTCGGGGAGAGCGAGAGCGAGACTCGGGAAGAGGGAGAGCGAGAGTCGGAGAGAGCGAGAGTGAGAGTCGGGGAGAGCGAGAGCGAGAGTAGGGGAGAGCGAGAGCGAGAGTCGGGGAGAGGGAGAGCGAGAGTCGGGGAGAGTGAGAGCAAGAGTCGGGGAGAGGGAGAGCGACAGTCGGGGAGAGCGAGAGCGAGAGTCGGGGAGAAGGAGAGCGAGAGTCGGGGAGAGCGAGAGCGAGAGTCGGGGAGAGCGAGAGCGAGAGTCGGGGAGAGTGAGAATCGGGGAGAGCGAGAGAGAGAGTCGGGGAGAGCGAGAGCGAGAGTCGGGGAGAGCGAGAGCGAGAGTCGGGGAGAGCGAGAGCGAGAGTCGGGGAGAGCGAGAGCGAGAGTCGGGGAGTACGAGAGTCGGGGAGAGGGAGAGCGAGAGTCGGGGAGAGCGAGAGCGAGAGCCGGGGAGAGCGAGATTCGGGGAGAGGGAGAGCGAGAGTCGCGGAGAGCGAGAGCGAGAGTCGGGGAGAGCGAGGGCGAGAGTCAGGGAGAGCGAGAGCGAGAATCGGGGAGAGCGAGAGTCGGTGAGATTGAGAGCGAGAGTCGGGGAGAGCGAGATCGAGAGTCGGGGAGAGGTAGAGCGAGAGTCGGGGAGAGCGAGAGCGAGAGCGAGAGTCGGGGAGAGCGAGAGCGAGAGTCGGGTAGAGCGAGGGCGAGAGTCGGGGAGAGCGAGGGCGAGAGTCGGGGAGAGCGAGGGCGAGAGTCGGGGAGAGCGAGGGCGAGAGTCGGGGAGAGCGAGAGCGAGAGTCGGGGAGAGCGAGAGCGAGAGTCGGGGAGAGCGAGAGCGAGAGTCGGGGAGAGAGAGAGCGAGAGTCGGGGAGAGCGAGAGCGAGAGTCGGGGAGAGGGAGTGCGAGAGTCGGGGAGAGGGAGAGGGAGACTCGGGGAGAGCGAGAGCGAGAGTCGGGGAGAGGGAGAGCGAGAGTCGTGGAGAGCGAGAGCGAGAGTCGAGGAGAGCGAGAGCGAGAGTCGGGGAGAGCGAGAGCGAGAGTCGGGGAGAGCGAGAGCGAGAGTCGGGGAGAGCGAGAGCGAAAGTCGGGGAGAGCGAGATCGAGAGTCGGGGAGAGCGAGAGCGAGAGTCGGGGAGAGCGAGAGCGAGAGTCGGGGAGAGCGAGAGCGAGAGTCGGGGAGATCGAGAGCGAGAGTCGGGGAGATCGAGAGCGAGAGTCAGGGAGAGCGAGAGCGAGAGTCGGGGAGAGCGAGAGCGAGAGTCGGGGAGAGGGAGAGCGAGAGTCGGGGAGAGCGAGAGCGAGAGCCGGGGAGAGCGAGAGTCGCGGAGAGCGAGAGCGAGAGTCGGGGAGAGCGAGAGCGAAAGTCAGGGAGAGCGAGAGTGAGAGTCGGGGAGAGCGAGAGTCGGGGAGATTGAGAGCGAGAGTCGGGGAGAGCGAGATCGAGAGTCGGGGAGAGGGATAGCGAGAGTCGGGGAGAGCGAGAGCGAGAGTCGGGGAGAGCAAGAGCAAGAGTCGGGGAGAGGGAGAGGGAGACTCGGGGAGAGCGAGAGCGAGAGTCGGGGAGAGGGAGAGCGAGAGTCGGGGAGAGCGAGAGCGAGAGTCGGGGAGAGGGAGAGCGAGAGTCGGGGAGAGTGAGAGCGAGAGTCGGGGAGAGGGAGAGGGAGACTCGGGGAGAGCGAGAGCGAGAGTCGGGGAGAGGGAGAGCGAGAGTCGGGGAGAGCGAGAGCGAGAGTCGGGGAGAGCGAGAGAGAGAGTCGGGGAGAGCGAGAGCGAGAGTCGGGGAGAGCGAGAGCGAGAGTCGGGGAGAGCGAGAGCGAGAGTCGGGGAGAGCGAGAGCGAGAGTCGGGGAGAGCGAGAGCGAGAGTCGGGGAGAGGGAGAGCGAGAGTCGGGGAGAGGGAGAGCGAGAGTCGGGGAGTGCGAGAGTCGGGGAGAGGGAGAGCGAGAGTCGGGGAGAGCGAGAGCCGGGGAGAGCGAGAGTCGGGGAGAGGGAGAGCGAGAGTCGGGGAGAGCGAGAGCGAGAGTCGGGGAGAGCGAGGGCGAGAGTCAGGGAGAGCGAGAGCGAGAGTCGGGGAGAGCGAGAGTCGGGGAGATTGAGAGCGAGAGTCGGGGAGAGCGAGATCGAGAGTCGGGGAGAGGGAGAGCGAGAGTCGGGGATAGCGAGAGCGAGAGTCGGTGAGAGCGAGAGTCGGTGAGAGGGAGAGCGAGAGTCGGGGAGAGCGAGAGCGAGACTCGGGGCGAGCGAGAGCGAGAGTCGGGGAGAGCGAGAGCGAGAGTCGGGGAGAGCGAGATCGAGAGTCGGGGAGAGCGAGAGCGAGAGTCGGGGAGAGCGAGAGCGAGAGTCGGGGAGATCGAGAGCGAGAGTCAGGGAGAGCGAGAGCGAGAGTCGGGGAGAGCAAGAGCGAGAGTCGGGGAGAGGGAGAGCGAGAGTCGGGGAGAGCGAGAGCGAGAGCCGGGGAGAGCGAGAGTCGGGGAGAGGGAGAGCGAGAGTCGCGGAGAGCGAGAGCGAGAGTCGGGGAGAGCGAGAGCGAAAGTCAGGGAGAGCGAGAGCAAGAGTCGGGGAGAGCGAGAGTCGGGGAGATTGAGAGCGAGAGTCGGGGAGAGCGAGATCGAGAGTCGGGGAGAGGGATAGCGAGAGTCGGGGAGAGCGAGAGCGAGAGTCGGGGAGAGCGAGAGCGAGAGTCGGGGAGAGCGAGGGCGAGAGTCGGGGAGAGCGAGAGCGAGAGTCGGGGAGAGCGAGAGCGAGAGTCGGGGAGAGCGAGGGCGAGAGTCGGGGAGAGCGAGAGCGAGAGTCGGGGAGAGGGAGAGCGAGAGTCGGGGAGAGCGAGAGCGAGAGTCGGTGAGAGCGAGAGTCGGTGAGAGGGAGAGCGAGAGTCGGGGAGAGCGAGAGCGAGCGTCGGGGAGTGAGAGCGAGAGTCGGGGAGAGGGAGAGCGAGAGTCGGAGAGAGCGAGAGCGAGAGTCGGGGAGAGCGAGAGCAAGAGTCGGGGAGAGCGAGGGCGAGAGTCGGGGAGAGCGAGAGCGAGAGTCGGGGAGAGCGAGAGCGAGATTCGGGGAGAGCGAGAGCGAGAGTCGGGGAGAGCGAGAGCGAGAGTCGGGGAGAGCGAGAGCGATAGTCGGGGAGAGAGAGAGCGAGAGTCGGGGAGAGAGAGAGCGAGAGTCGGGGAGAGCGAGAGCGAGAGACGGGGAGAGGGAGAGCGATAGTCGGGGAGAGCGAGAGCGAGAGTCGGGGAGAGCGAGGGCGAGAGTCGGGGAGAGCGAGAGCGAGAGTCGGGGAGAGCGAGATCGAGAGTCGGGGAGAGCGAGAGCGAGAGTCGGGGAGAGCGAGAGCGAGAGTCGGGGAGATCGAGAGCGAGAGTCGGGAGAGCGAGAGCGAGAGTCGGGGAGAGCAAGAGCGAGAGTCGGGGAGAGGGAGAGCGAGAGTCGGGGAGAGCGAGAGCGAGAGCCGGGGAGAGCGAGAGTCGGGGAGAGGGAGAGCGAGAGTCGCGGAGAGCGAGAGCGAGAGTCGGGGAGAGCGAGAGCGAAAGTCAGGGAGAGCGAGAGCGAGAGTCGGGGAGTGCGAGAGTCGGGGAGAGGGAGAGCGAGAGTCGGGGAGAGCGAGAGCGAGAGCCGGGGAGAGCGAGAGTTGGGGAGAGGGAGAGCGAGGGTCGGGGAGAGCGAGAGCGAGAGTCGGGGAGAGCGACGGCGAGAGTCAGGGAGAGCGAGAGCGAGAGTCGGGGAGAGCGAGAGTCGGGGAGATTGAGAGCGAGAGTCGGGGAGAGCGAGATCGAGAGTCGGGGAGAGCGAGAGCGAGAGCCGGGGAGAGCGAGAGTCGGGGAGAGGGAGAGCGAGAGTCGCGGAGAGCGAGAGCGAGAGTCGGGGAGAGCGAGAGCGAAAGTCAGGGAGAGCGAGAGCGAGAGTCGGGGAGTGCGAGAGTCGGGGAGAGGGAGAGCGAGAGTCGGGGAGAGCGAGAGCGAGAGCCGGGGAGAGCGAGAGTCGGTGAGAGGGAGAGCGAGAGTCGGGGAGAGCGAGAGCGAGAGTCGGGGAGTGAGAGCGAGAGTCGGGGAGAGCGAGGGCGAGAGTCGGGGAGATTGAGAGCGAGAGTCGGGGAGAGCGAGATCGAGAGTCGGGGAGAGGGAGAGCGAGAGTCGGGGAGAGCGAGAGCGAGAGTCGGTGAGAGCGAGAGTCGGTGAGAGGGAGAGCGAGAGTCGGGGAGAGCGAGAGCGAGAGTCGGGGAGTGAGAGCGAGAGTCGGGGAGAGCGAGGGCGAGAGTCGGGGAGAGCGAGAGCGAGAGTCGGGGAGAGCGAGAGCGAGATTCGGGGAGAGCGAGAGCGAGAGTCGGGGAGAGCGAGAGCGAGAGTCGGGGAGAGCGAGAGCGATAGTCGGGGAGAGAGAGAGCGAGAGTCGGGGAGAGAGAGAGCGAGAGTCGGGGAGAGCGAGAGCGAGAGACGGGGAGAGGGAGAGCGAGACTCGGGGAGAGCGAGAGCGAGAGTCGGGGAGAGGGAGAGCGAGAGTCGGGGAGAGCGAGAGCGAGAGTCGGGGAGAGCGAGAGCGAGAGTCGGGGAGAGCGAGAGCGAGAGTCGGGGAGAGCGAGAGCGAGAGTCGGGGAGAGGGAGAGCGAGAGTCGGGGAGAGCGAGAGCGAGAGTCGGGGAGAGCGAGAGCGAGAGTCGGGGATAAAGAGAGCGAGAGTCGGGGAGAGCGAGAGTCGGGGAGAGCGAGAGCGAGAGTCGGGGAGAGCAAGAGTCGGGGAGAGGGAGAGCGAGAGTCGGGGAGAGCGAGAGTGAGAGTCGGGGAGAGCGAGAGCGAGAGTCGGGGAGAGCGAGATCGAATGTCGGAGAGAGCGAGAGCGAGACTCGGGAAGAGGGAGAGCGAGAGTCGGAGAGAGCGAGAGTGAGAGTCGGGGAGAGCGAGAGCGAGAGTCGGGGAGAGCGAGAGCGAGAGTCGGGGAGAGGCAGAGCGAGAGTCGGGGAGAGTGAGAGCAAGAGTCGGGGAGAGGGAGAGTGACAGTCGGGGAGAGCGAGAGCGAGAGTCGGGGAGAAGGAGAGCGAGAGTCGGGGAGAGCGAGAGCGAGAGTCGGGGAGAGCGAGAGCGAGAGTCGGGGAGAGTGAGAATCGGGGAGAGCGAGAGAGAGAGTCGGGGAGAGCGAGAGCGAGAGTCGGGGAGAGCGAGAGCGAGAGTCGGGGAGAGCGAGAGCGAGAGTCGGGGAGAGCGAGAGCGAGAGTCGGGGAGTACGAGAGTCGGGGAGAGGGAGAGCGAGAGTCGGGGAGAGCGAGAGCGAGAGCCGGGGAGAGCGAGATTCGGGGAGAGGGAGAGCGAGAGTCGCGGAGAGCGAGAGCGAGAGTCGGGGAGAGCGAGGGCGAGAGTCAGGGAGAGCGAGAGCGAGAATCGGGGAGAGCGAGAGTCGGTGAGATTGAGAGCGAGAGTCGGGGAGAGCGAGATCGAGAGTCGGGGAGAGGTAGAGCGAGAGTCGGGGAGAGCGAGAGCGAGAGCGAGAGTCGGGGAGAGCGAGAGCGAGAGTCGGGGAGAGCGAGGGCGAGAGTCGGGGAGAGCGAGGGCGAGAGTCGGGGAGAGCGAGGGCGAGAGTCGGGGAGAGCGAGAGCGAGAGTCGGGGAGAGCGAGAGCGAGAGTCGGGGAGGAGCGAGAGCGAGAGTCGGGGAGAGCGAGAGCGAGAGTCGGGGAGAGAGAGAGCGAGAGTCGGGGAGAGCGAGAGCGAGAGTCGGGGAGAGGGAGAGCGAGAGTCGGGGAGAGGGAGAGGGAGACTCGGTGAGAGCGAGAGCGAGAGTCGGGGAGAGGGAGAGCGAGAGTCGTGGAGAGCGAGAGCGAGAGTCGGGGAGAGCGAGAGCGAGAGTCGGGGAGAGCGAGAGCGAGAGTCGGGGAGAGCGAGAGCGAGAGTCGGGGAGAGCGAGATCGAGAGTCGGGGAGAGCGAGAGCGACAGTCGGGGAGAGCGAGAGCGAGAGTCGGGGAGAGCGAGAGCGAGAGTCGGGGAGAGCGAGAGCGAGAGTCGGGGAGAGGGAGAGCGAGAGTCGGGGAGAGCGAGAGCGAGAGCCGGGGAGAGCGAGAGTCGCGGAGAGCGAGAGTCGGGGAGAGCGAGAGTCGGGGAGAGGGAGAGCGAGAGTCGGGGAGAGCGAGAGTGAGAGTCGGGGAGAGCGAGAGCGAGAGTCGGGGAGAGCGAGATCGAATGTCGGAGAGAGCGAGAGCGAGACTCGGGAAGAGGGAGAGCGAGAGTCGGAGAGAGCGAGAGTGAGAGTCGGGGAGAGCGAGAGCGAGAGTCGGGGAGAGCGAGAGCGAGAGTCGGGGAGAGGCAGAGCGAGAGTCGGGGAGAGTGAGAGCAAGAGTCGGGGAGAGGGAGAGTGACAGTCGGGGAGAGCGAGAGCGAGAGTCGGGGAGAAGGAGAGCGAGAGTCGGGGAGAGCGAGAGCGAGAGTCGGGGAGAGCGAGAGCGAGAGTCGGGGAGAGTGAGAATCGGGGAGAGCGAGAGAGAGAGTCGGGGAAAGCGAGAGCGAGAGTCGGGGAGAGCGAGAGCGAGAGTCGGGGAGAGCGAGAGCGAGAGTCGGGGAGAGCGAGAGCGAGAGTCGGGGAGTACGAGAGTCGGGGAGAGGGAGAGCGAGAGTCGGGGAGAGCGAGAGCGAGAGCTGGGGAGAGCGAGATTCGGGGAGAGGGAGAGCGAGAGTCGCGGAGAGCGAGAGCGAGAGTCGGGGAGAGCGAGGGCGAGAGTCAGGGAGAGCGAGAGCGAGAATCGGGGAGAGCGAGAGTCGGTGAGATTGAGAGCGAGAGTCGGGGAGAGCGAGATCGAGAGTCGGGGAGAGGTAGAGCGAGAGTCGGGGAGAGCGAGAGCGAGAGCGAGAGTCGGGGAGAGCGAGAGCGAGAGTCGGGGAGAGCGAGGGCGAGAGTCGGGGAGAGCGAGGGCGAGAGTCGGGGAGAGCGAGGGCGAGAGTCGGGGAGAGCGAGAGCGAGAGTCGGGGAGAGCGAGAGCGAGAGTCGGGGAGAGCGAGAGCGAGAGTCGGGGAGAGCGAGAGCGAGAGTCGGGGAGAGAGAGAGCGAGAGTCGGGGAGAGCGAGAGCGAGAGTCGGGGAGAGGGAGAGCGAGAGTCGGGGAGAGGGAGAGGGAGACTCGGTGAGAGCGAGAGCGAGAGTCGGGGAGAGGGAGAGCGAGAGTCGTGGAGAGCGAGAGCGAGAGTCGGGGAGAGCGAGAGCGAGAGTCGGGGAGAGCGAGAGCGAGAGTCGGGGAGAGCGAGAGCGAGAGTCGGGGAGAGCGAGATCGAGAGTCGGGGAGAGCGAGAGCGAGAGTCGGGGAGAGCGAGAGCGAGAGTCGGGGAGAGCGAGAGCGAGAGTCGGGGAGAGCGAGAGCGAGAGTCGGGGAGAGGGAGAGCGAGAGTCGGGGAGAGCGAGAGCGAGAGCCGGGGAGAGCGAGAGTCGCGGAGAGCGAGAGCGAGAGTCGGGGAGAGCGAGAGCGAAAGTCAGGGAGAGCGAGAGTGAGAGTCGGGGAGAGCGAGAGTCGGGCAGATTGAGAGCGAGAGTCGGGGAGAGCGAGATCGAGAGTCGGGGAGAGGGATAGCGAGAGTCGGGGAGAGCGAGAGCGAGAGTCGGGGAGAGCGAGAGCAAGAGTCGGGGAGAGGGAGAGGGAGACTCGGGGAGAGCGAGAGCGAGAGTCGGGGAGAGGGAGAGCGAGAGTCGGGGAGAGCGAGAGCGAGAGTCGGGGAGAGGGAGAGCGAGAGTCGGGGAGAGTGAGAGCGAGAGTCGGGGAGAGGGAGAGGGAGACTCGGGGAGAGCGAGAGCGAGAGTCGGGGAGAGGGAGAGCGAGAGTCGGGGAGAGCGAGAGCGAGAGTCGGGGGAGAGCGAGAGAGAGAGTCGGGGAGAGCGAGAGCGAGAGTCGGGGAGAGCGAGAGCGAGAGTCGGGGAGAGCGAGAGCGAGAGTCGGGGAGAGCTGAGAGCGAGAGTCGGGGAGAGCGAGAGCGAGAGTCGGGGAGAGGGAGAGCGAGAGTCGGGGAGAGCGAGAGCGAGAGCCGGGGAGAGCGAGAGTCGGGGAGAGGGAGAGCGAGAGTCGGGGAGAGCGAGAGCGAGAGTCGGGGAGAGCGAGAGCGAGAGTCGGGGAGAGCGAGAGCGAGAGTCGGGGAGAGCGAGAGTCGGGGAGATTGAGAGCGAGAGTCGGGGAGAGCGAGATCGAGAGTCGGGGAGAGGGAGAGCGAGAGTCGGGGAGAGCGAGAGCGAGAGTCGGTGAGAGCGAGAGTCGGTGAGAGGGAGAGCGAGAGTCGGGGAGAGCGAGAGCGAGACTCGGGGCGAGCGAGAGCGAGAGTCGGGGAGAGCGAGAGCGAGAGTCGGGGAGAGCGAGATCGAGAGTCGGGTAGAGCGAGAGCGAGAGTCGGGGAGAGCGAGAGCGAGAGTCGGGGAGATCGAGAGCGAGAGTCGGGGAGAGCGAGAGCGAGAGCCGGGGAGAGCGAGAGTCGGGTTGAGGGAGAGCGAGAGTCGGGGAGAGCGAGAGCGAGAGTCGGGGAGAGCGAGGGCGAGAGTCAGGGAGAGCGAGAGCGAGAGTCGGGGAGAGCGAGATTCGGGGAGAGCGAGAGCGAGAGTCGGGGAGAGCGAGAGCGAGAGTCGGGGAGAGCGAGAGCGATAGTCGGGGAGAGAGAGAGCGAGAGTCGGGGAGAGAGAGAGCGAGAGTCGGGGAGAGCGAGAGCGAGAGACGGGGAGAGGGAGAGCGAGACTCGGGGAGAGCGAGAGCGAGAGTCGGGGAGAGCGAGAGCGAGAGTCGGGGAGAGCGAGGGCGAGAGTCGGGGAGAGCGAGAGCGAGAGTCGGGGAGAGCGAGATCGAGAGTCGGGGAGAGCGAGAGCGAGAGTCGGGGAGAGCGAGAGCGAGAGTCGGGGAGATCGAGAGCGAGAGTCAGGGAGAGCGAGAGTGAGAGTCGGGGAGAGCGAGAGCGAGAGTCGGGGAGAGGGAGAGCGAGAGTCGGGGAGAGCGAGAGCGAGAGCCGGGGAGAGCGAGAGTCGGGGAGAGGGAGAGCGAGAGTCGCGGAGAGCGAGAGCGAGAGTCGGGGAGAGCGAGAGCGAAAGTCAGGGAGAGCGAGAGCGAGAGTCGGGGAGTGCGAGAGTCGGGGAGAGGGAGAGCGAGAGTCGGGGAGAGCGAGAGCGAGAGCCGGGGAGAGCGAGAGTCGGGGAGAGGGAGAGCGAGAGTCGGGGAGAGCGAGAGCGAGAGTCGGGGAGAGCGAGGGCGAGAGTCAGGGAGAGCGAGAGCGAGAGTCGGGGAGAGCGAGAGTCGGGGAGATTGAGAGCGAGAGTCGGGGAGAGCGAGATCGAGAGTCGGGGAGAGGGAGAGCGAGAGTCGGGGAGAGCGAGAGCGAGAGTCGGTGAGAGCGAGAGTCGGTGAGAGGGAGAGCGAGAGTCGGGGAGAGCGAGAGCGAGAGTCGGGGAGTGAGAGCGAGAGTCGGGGAGAGGGAGAGCGAGAGTCGGGGAGAGCGAGGGCGAGAGTCGGGGAGAGCGAGAGCGAGAGTCGGGGAGAGCGAGAGCGAGATTCGGGGAGAGCGAGAGCGAGAGTCGGGGAGAGCGAGAGCGAGAGTCGGGGAGAGCGAGAGCGATAGTCGGGGAGAGAGAGAGCGAGAGTCGGGGAGAGAGAGAGCGAGAGTCAGGGAGAGCGAGAGCGAGAGACGGGGAGAGGGAGAGCGAGACTCGGGGAGAGCGAGAGCGAGAGTCGGGGAGAGGGAGAGCGAGAGTCGGGGAGAGCGAGAGCGAGAGTCGGGGAGAGCGAGAGCGAGAGTCGGGGAGAGCGAGAGCGAGAGTCGGGGAGAGCTAGAGCGAGAGTCGGGGAGAGGGAGAGCGAGAGTCGGGGAGAGCGAGAGCGAGAGTCGGGGAGAGGGATAGCGAGAGTCGGGGAGAGCGAGAGCGAGAGTCGAGGAGAGCGAGAGCGAGAGTCGGGGAGAGCGAGGGCGAGAGTCGGGGAGAGCGAGAGCGAGAGTCGGGGAGAGCGAGAGCGAGAGTCGGGGAGAGCGAGGGCGAGAGTCGGGGGAGAGCGAGAGCGAGAGTTGGGGAGAGCGAGATCGAGAGTCGGGGAGAGCGAGAGCGAGAGTCAGGGAGAGCGAGAGCGAGAGTCGGGGAGAGCGAGAGCGAGAGTCGGGGAGAGCGAGGGCGAGAGTCAGGGAGAGCGAGAGCGAGAGTAGGGGAGAGCGAGAGTCGGGGAGATTGAGATCGAGAGTCGGGGAGAGGGAGAGCGAGAGTCGGGGAGAGGGAGAGCGAGAGTCGGGGAGAGCGAGAGCGAGAGTCGGGGAGTGAGAGCGAGAGTCGGGGAGAGGGAGAGCGAGAGTCGGAGAGAGCGAGAGCGAGAGTCGGGGAGAGCGAGAGCGAGAGTCGGGGAGAGCGAGGGCGAGAGTCGGGGAGAGCGAGAGCAAGAGTCGGGGAGAGCGAGAGCGAGATTCGGGGAGAGCGAGAGTCGGGGAGAGCGAGAGCGAGAGTCGGGGAGAGGGAGAGCGAGAGTCGGGGAGAGGGAGAGCGAGAGTCGGGGAGAGGGAGAGCGAGAGTCGGGGAGAGCGAGAGCGAGAGTCGGGGAGAGGGAGAGGGAGACTCGGGGAGAGCGAGAGCGAGAGTCGGGGAGGAAGAGAGCGAGAGTCGGGGAGAGCGAGAGCGAGAGTCGGGGAGAGCGAGAGCGAGAGTCGGGGAGAGCGAGAGCGAGAGTCGGGGAGAGCGAGAGCGAGAGTCGGGGAGAGCGAGAGCGAGTGTCGGGGAGAGGGAGAGCGAGAGTCGGGGAGGCGGAGAGCGAGAGTCGGGGAGAGCGAGAGCGAGAGTCGGGGAGAGCGAGAGCGAGAGTCGGGGATAGAGAGAGCGAGAGTCGGGGAGTGAGAGCGAGAGTCGGGGAGAGCGAGAGCGAGAGTCGGGGAGAGCGAGAGCGTGACTCGGGGAGAGCGAGAGCGAGAGTCGGGGAGAGCGAGAGCGAGAGTCGGGGAGAGCGAGAGCGAGAGTCGGGGAGAGTGAGAGCGAGATTTGGGGAGAGTGAGAGTCGGGGAGAGTGAGAGTCGAGGAGAGGGAGAGCGAGAGTCGGGGAGAGGGAGAGGGAGACTCGGGGAGAGCGAGAGCGAGAGTCGGGGAGAGGGAGAGCGAGAGTCGGGGAGAGCGAGAGCGAGAGTCGGGGAGAGGGAGAGGGAGACTCGGGGAGAGCGAGAGCGAGAGTCGGGGAGAGGGAGAGCGAGAGTCGGGGAGAGCGAGAGCGAGAGTCGGGGAGAGGGAGAGCGAGAGTCGGGGAGAGTGAGAGCGAGAGTCGGGGAGAGGGAGAGGGAGACTCGGGAGAGCGCGAGAGCGAGAGTCGGGGAGAGGGAGAGCGAGAGTTGGGGAGAGCGAGAGCGAGAGTCGGGGAGAGCGAGAGAGAGAGTCGGGGAGAGCGAGAGCGAGAGCGAGAGTCGGGGAGAGCGAGAGCGAGAGTCGGGGAGAGCGAGAGTCGGGGAGAGCGAGAGTCGGGGAGAGGGAGAGCGAGAGTCGGGGAGGCGGAGAGCGAGAGTCGGGGAGGCGGAGAGCGAGAGTCGGGGAGAGCGAGAGCGAGAGTCGGGGAGAGCGAGAGCGAGAGTCGGGGAGAGCAAGAGCGAGAGTCGGGGAGAGGGAGAGCGAGAATCGGGGAGAGCGAGAGCGAGAGTCGGGGAGAGCGAGAGCGAGAGTCGGGGAGAGCGAGAGCGAGACTCGGGGCGAGCGAGAGCGAGAGTCGGGGAGAGCGAGAGCGAGAGTCGGGGAGAGCGAGATCGAGAGTCGGGGAGAGCGAGAGCGAGAGTCGGGGAGAGCGAGAGCGAGAGTCGGGGAGATCGAGAGCGAGAGTCAGGGAGAGCGAGAGCGAGAGTCGGGGAGAGCAAGAGCGAGAGTCGGGGAGAGGGAGAGCGAGAGTCGGGGAGAGCGAGAGCGAGAGCCGGGGAGAGCGAGAGTCGGGGAGAGGGAGAGCGAGAGTCGCGGAGAGCGAGAGCGAGAGTCGGGGAGAGCGAGAGCGAAAGTCAGGGAGAGCGAGAGCGAGAGTCGGGGAGAGCGAGAGTCGGGGAGATCGAGAGCGAGAGTCGGGGAGAGCGAGATCGAGAGTCGGGGAGAGGGATAGCGAGAGTCGGGGAGAGCGAGAGCGAGAGTCAGGGAGAGCGAGAGCGAGAGTCGGGGAGAGCGAGGGCGAGAGTCGGGGAGAGCGAGAGCGAGAGTCGGGGAGAGCGAGAGCGAGAGTCGGGGAGAGCGAGGGCGAGAGTCGGGGAGAGCGAGAGCGAGAGTCGGGGAGAGCGAGAGCGAGAGTCGGGGAGAGCGAGAGCGAGAGTCGGGGAGAGGGAGAGCGAGAGTCGGGGAGAGCGAGAGCGAGAGTCGGGGAGAGCGAGAGCGAGAGTCGGGGAGAGAGAGAGCGAGAGTCGGGGAGAGCGAGAGCGAGAGTCGGGGAGAGTGAGAGCGAGAGTCGGGGAGAGCGAGAGTCGGGGAGAGGGAGAGCGAGAGTCGGGGAGATCGAGAGCGAGAGTCAGGGAGAGCGAGAGCGAGAGTCGGGGAGAGCAAGAGCGAGAGTCGGGGAGAGGGAGAGCGAGAGTCGGGGAGAGCGAGAGCGAGAGCCGGGGAGAGCGAGAGTCGGGGAGAGGGAGAGCGAGAGTCGCGGAGAGCGAGATCGAGAGTCGGGGAGAGGGATAGCGAGAGTCGGGGAGAGCGAGAGCGAGAGTCGGGGAGAGCGAGAGCGAGAGTCGGGGAGAGCGAGGGCGAGAGTCGGGGAGAGCGAGAGCGAGAGTCGGGGAGAGCGAGAGCGAGAGTCGGGGAGAGCGAGAGCGAGAGTCGGGGAGAGCGAGAGTCGGGGAGAGCGAGAGCGAGAGTCGGGGAGAGCAAGAGCGAGAGTCGGGGAGAGAGAGAGCGAGAGTCGGGGAGAGAGAGAGCGAGAGTCGGGGAGAGCGAGAGCGAGAGTCGGGGAGAGGGAGAGCGAGACTCGGGGAGAGCAAGAGCGAGAGTCGGGGAGAGCGAGAGCGAGTGTCGGGGAGAGTGAGAGCGAGAGTCGGGGAGAGGGAGAGGGAGACTCGGGGAGAGCGAGAGCGAGAGTCGGGGAGAGGGAGAGCGAGAGTCGGGGAGAGGGAGAGCGAGAGTCGGGGAGAGCGAGAGTCGGGGAGAGGGAGAGCGACAGTCGGGGAGAGCGAGAGCGAGAGTCGGGGAGAAGGAGAGCGAGAGTCGGGGAGAGCGAGAGCGAGAGTCGGGGAGAGCGAGAGCGAGAGTCGGGGAGAGTGAGAATCGGGGAGAGCGAGAGAGAGAGTCGGGGAGAGCGAGAGCGAGAGTCGGGGAGAGCGAGAGTCGGGGAGAGCGAGAGCGAGAGTCGGGGAGAGCGAGAGCGAGAGTCGGGGAGTACGAGAGTCGGGGAGAGGGAGAGCGAGAGTCGGGGAGAGCGAGAGCGAGAGCCGGGGAGAGCGAGATTCGGGGAGAGGGAGAGCGAGAGTCGCGGAGAGCGAGAGCGAGAGTTGGGGAGAGCGAGGGCGAGAGTCAGGGAGAGCGAGAGCGAGAATCGGGGAGAGCGAGAGTCGGTGAGATTGAGAGCGAGAGTCGGGGAGAGCGAGATCGAGAGTCGGGGAGAGGTAGAGCGAGAGACGGGGAGAGCGAGAGCGAGAGCGAGAGTCGGGGAGAGCGAGAGCGAGAGTCGGGGAGAGCGAGGGCGAGAGTCGGGGAGAGCGAGGGCGAGAGTCGGGGAGAGCGAGGGCGAGAGTCGAGGAGAGCGAGAGCGAGAGTCGGGGAGAGCGAGAGCGAGAGTCGGGGAGAGCGAGAGCGAGAGTCGGGAGAGCGAGAGCGAGAGTCGGGGAGAGAGAGAGCGAGAGTCGGGGAGAGAGAGAGCGAGAGTCGGGGAGAGCGAGAGCGAGAGTCGGGGAGAGGAGAGCGAGAGTCGGGGAGAGGGAGAGCGAGTGTCGGGGAGAGGGAGAGCGAGAGTCGGGGAGAGCGAGAGCGAGAGTCGGGGAGAGGGAGAGGAGACTCGGGGAGAGCGAGAGCGAGAGTCGGGAGGAAGAGAGCGAGAGTCGGGGAGAGCGAGAGCGAGAGTCGGGGAGAGCGAGAGCGAGAGTCGGGGAGAGCGAGAGCGAGAGTCGGGGAGAGCGAGAGCGAGAGTCGGGGAGAGCGAGAGCGAGAGTCGGGGAGAGGGAGAGCGAGAGTCGGGGAGGCGGAGAGCGAGAGTCGGGGAGAGCGAGAGCGAGAGTCGGGGAGAGAGAGAGCGAGAGTCGGGGAGTGAGAGCGAGAGTCGGGGAGAGCGAGAGCGAGAGTCGGGGAGAGCGAGAGCGTGACTCGGCGAGAGCGAGAGCGAGAGTCGGGGAGAGCGAGAGCGAGAGTCGGGGGGAGCGAGAGCGAGAGTCGGGGAGAGTGAGAGCGAGATTTGGGGAGAGTGAGAGTCGGGGAGAGTGAGAGTCGAGGAGAGGGAGAGCGAGAGTCGGGGAGAGGGAGAGGGAGACTCGGGAGAGCGAGAGCGAGAGTCGGGAGAGGGAGAGCGAGAGTCGGGGAGAGCGAGAGCGAGAGTCGGGGAGAGGAGAGGGAGACTCGGGGAGAGCGAGAGCGAGAGTCGGGGAGAGGGAGAGCGAGAGTCGGGGGAGAGCGAGAGCGAGAGTCGGGGAGAGGGAGAGCGAGAGTCGGGAGAGCGAGAGCGAGAGTCGGGGAGAGCGAGAGAGAGAGTCGGGGAGAGCGAGAGCGAGAGTCGGGGAGAGCGAGAGCGAGAGTCGGGGAGAGCGAGAGCGAGAGTCGGGGAGAGCGAGAGTCGGGGAGAGCGAGAGCGAGAGTCGGGGAGAGGGAGAGCGAGAGTCGGGGAGGCGGAGAGCGAGAGTCGGGGAGAGCGAGAGCGAGAGTCGGGGAGAGCGAGAGCGAGAGTCGGGGAGAGCGAGAGCGAGAGTCGGGGAGAGCGAGAGCGAGAGTCGGGGAGAGGGAGAGCGAGAATCGGGGAGAGCGAGAGCGAGAGTCGGGGAGAGCGAGAGCGAGAGTCGGGGAGAGCGAGAGCGAGACTCGGGGCGAGCGAGAGCGAGAGTCGGGGAGAGCGAGAGCGAGAGTCGGGGAGAGCGAGATCGAGAGTCGGGGAGAGCGAGAGCGAGAGTCGGGGAGAGCGAGAGCGAGAGTCGGGGAGATCGAGAGCGAGAGTCAGGGAGAGCGAGAGCGAGAGTCGGGGAGAGCAAGAGCGAGAGTCGGGGAGAGGGAGAGCGAGAGTCGGGGAGAGCGAGAGCGAGAGCCGGGGAGAGCGAGAGTCGGGGAGAGGGAGAGCGAGAGTCGTGGAGAGCGAGAGCGAGAGTCGGGGAGAGCGAGAGCGAAAGTCAGGGAGAGCGAGAGCGAGAGTCGGGGAGAGCGAGAGTCGGGGAGATTGAGAGCGAGAGTCGGGGAGAGCGAGATCGAGAGTCGGGGAGAGGGATAGCGAGAGTCGGGGAGAGCGAGAGCGAGAGTCAGGGAGAGCGAGAGCGAGATTCGGGTAGAGGGAGAGCGAGAGTCGGGGAGAGCGAGAGCGAGAGCCGGGGAGAGCGAGAGCGAGAGTCGGGGAGAGCGAGAGCGAGAGTCGGGGAGAGCGAGGGCGAGAGTCGGGGAGAGCGAGAGCGAGAGTCGGGGAGAGCGAGAGCGAGAGTCGGGGAGAGCGAGAGCGAGAGTCGGGGAGAGGGAGAGCGAGAGTCGGGGAGAGCGAGAGCGAGAGTCGGGCAGAGAGAGAGCGAGAGTCGGGGAGAGCGAGAGCGAGAGTCGGGGAGAGCGATAGCGAGAGTCGGGGAGAGCGAGAGTCGGGGAGAGGGAGAGCGAGAGTCGGGGAGATCGAGAGCGAGAGTCAGGGAGAGCGAGAGCGAGAGTCGGGGAGAGCAAGAGCGAGAGTCGGGTAGAGGGAGAGCGAGAGTCGGGGAGAGCGAGAGCGAGAGCCGGGGAGAGCGAGAGTCGGGGAGAGGGAGAGCGAGAGTAGCGGAGAGCGAGATCGAGAGTCGGGGAGAGGGATAGCGAGAGTCGGGGAGAGCGAGAGCGAGAGTCGGGGAGAGCGAGAGCGAGAGTCGGGGAGAGCGAGGGCGAGAGTCGGGGAGAGCGAGAGCGAGAGTCGGGGAGAGCGAGAGCGAGAGTCGGGGAGAGCGAGAGCGAGAGTCGGGGAGAGCGAGAGTCGGGGAGAGCGAGAGCGAGAGTCGGGGAGAGCAAGAGCGAGAGTCGGGGAGAGAGAGAGCGAGAGTCGGGGAGAGAGAGAGCGAGAGTCGGGGAGAGCGAGAGCGAGAGTCGGGGAGAGGGAGAGCGAGACTCGGGGAGAGTGAGAGTCGGGGAGAGTGAGAGTCGAGGAGAGGGAGAGCGAGAGTCGGGGAGAGGGAGAGGGAGACTCGGGGAGAGCGAGAGCGAGAGTCGGGGAGAGGGAGAGCGAGAGTCGGGGAGAGCGAGAGCGAGAGTCGGGGAGAGGGAGACTCGGGGAGAGCGAGAGCGAGAGTCGGGGAGAGGGAGAGCGAGAGTCGGGGAGAGCGAGAGCGAGAGTCGGGGAGAGGGAGAGCGAGAGTCGGGGAGAGCGAGAGCGAGAGTCGGGGAGAGCGAGAGAGAGAGTCGGGGAGAGCGAGAGCGAGAGTCGGGGAGAGCGAGAGCGAGAGTCGGGGAGAGCGAGAGCGAGAGTCGGGGAGAGCGAGAGTCGGGGAGAGCGAGAGCGAGAGTCGGGGAGAGGGAGAGCGAGAGTCGGGGAGGCGGAGAGCGAGAGTCGGGGAGAGCGAGAGCGAGAGTCGGGGAGAGCGAGAGCGAGAGTCGGGGAGAGCGAGAGCGAGAGTCGGGGAGAGCGAGAGCGAGAGTCGGGGAGAGGGAGAGCGAGAATCGGGGAGAGCGAGAGCGAGAGTCGGGGAGAGCGAGAGCGAGAGTCGGGGAGAGCGAGAGCGAGACTCGGGGCGAGCGAGAGCGAGAGTCGGGGAGAGCGAGAGCGAGAGTCGGGGAGAGCGAGATCGAGAGTCGGGGAGAGCGAGAGCGAGAGTCGGGGAGAGCGAGAGCGAGAGTCGGGGAGATCGAGAGCGAGAGTCAGGGAGAGCGAGAGCGAGAGTCGGGGAGAGCAAGAGCGAGAGTCGGGGAGAGGGAGAGCGAGAGTCGGGGAGAGCGAGAGCGAGAGCCGGGGAGAGCGAGAGTCGGGGAGAGGGAGAGCGAGAGTCGTGGAGAGCGAGAGCGAGAGTCGGGGAGAGCGAGAGCGAAAGTCAGGGAGAGCGAGAGCGAGAGTCGGGGAGAGCGAGAGTCGGGGAGATTGAGAGCGAGAGTCGGGGAGAGCGAGATCGAGAGTCGGGGAGAGGGATAGCGAGAGTCGGGGAGAGCGAGAGCGAGAGTCAGGGAGAGCGAGAGCGAGATTCGGGTAGAGGGAGAGCGAGAGTCGGGGAGAGCGAGAGCGAGAGCCGGGGAGAGCGAGAGCGAGAGTCGGGGAGAGCGAGAGCGAGAGTCGGGGAGAGCGAGGGCGAGAGTCGGGGAGAGCGAGAGCGAGAGTCGGGGAGAGCGAGAGCGAGAGTCGGGGAGAGCGAGAGCGAGAGTCGGGGAGAGGGAGAGCGAGAGTCGGGGAGAGCGAGAGCGAGAGTCGGGCAGAGAGAGAGCGAGAGTCGGGGAGAGCGAGAGCGAGAGTCGGGGAGAGCGATAGCGAGAGTCGGGGAGAGCGAGAGTCGGGGAGAGGGAGAGCGAGAGTCGGGGAGATCGAGAGCGAGAGTCAGGGAGAGCGAGAGCGAGAGTCGGGGAGAGCAAGAGCGAGAGTCGGGTAGAGGGAGAGCGAGAGTCGGGGAGAGCGAGAGCGAGAGCCGGGGAGAGCGAGAGTCGGGGAGAGGGAGAGCGAGAGTAGCGGAGAGCGAGATCGAGAGTCGGGGAGAGGGATAGCGAGAGTCGGGGAGAGCGAGAGCGAGAGTCGGGGAGAGCGAGAGCGAGAGTCGGGGAGAGCGAGGGCGAGAGTCGGGGAGAGCGAGAGCGAGAGTCGGGGAGAGCGAGAGCGAGAGTCGGGGAGAGCGAGAGCGAGAGTCGGGGAGAGCGAGAGTCGGGGAGAGCGAGAGCGAGAGTCGGGGAGAGCAAGAGCGAGAGTCGGGGAGAGAGAGAGCGAGAGTCGGGGAGAGAGAGAGCGAGAGTCGGGGAGAGCGAGAGCGAGAGTCGGGGAGAGGGAGAGCGAGACTCGGGGAGAGCAAGAGCGAGAGTCGGGGAGAGCGAGAGCGAGAGTCGGGGAGAGTGAGAGCGAGAGTCGGGGAGAGGGAGAGGGAGACTCGGGGAGAGCGAGAGCGAGAGTCGGGGAGAGGGAGAGCGAGAGTCGGGGAGAGCGAGGGCGAGAGTCAGGGAGAGCGAGAGCGAGAGTCGGGGAGAGCGAGAGTCGGGGAGATTGAGAGCGAGAGTCGGGGAGAGCGAGATCGAGAGTCGGGGAGAGGGAGAGCGAGAGTCGGGGAGAGCGAGAGCGAGAGTCGGTGAGAGCGAGAGTCGGTGAGAGGGAGAGCGAGAGTCGGGGAGAGCGAGAGCGAGAGTCGGGGAGTGAGAGCGAGAGTCGGGGAGAGGGAGAGCGAGAGTCGGAGAGAGCGAGAGCGAGAGTCGGGGAGAGCGAGAGCGAGAGTCGGGGAGAGCGAGGGCGAGAGTCGGGGAGAGCGAGAGCGAGAGTCGGGGAGAGCGAGAGCGAGATTCGGGGAGAGCGAGAGCGAGAGTCGGGGAGAGCGAGAGCGAGAGTCGGGGAGAGCGAGAGCGATAGTCGGGGAGAGAGAGAGCGAGAGTCGGGGAGAGAGAGAGCGAGAGTCGGGGAGAGCGAGAGCGAGAGACGGGGAGAGGGAGAGCGAGAGTCGGGGAGAGCGAGAGCGAGAGTCGGGGAGAGCGAGAGCGAGAGTCGGGGAGAGCGAGAGCGAGAGTCGGGGAGAGCGAGAGCGAGAGTCGGGGAGAGGGAGAGCGAGAGTCGGGGAGAGCGAGAGCGAGAGTCGGGGAGAGTGAGAGCGAGAGTCGGGGAGAGAGAGAGCGAGAGTCGGGGAGAGCGAGAGCGAGAGTCGGGGAGAGCGAGAGTCGGGGAGAGCGAGAGTCGGGGAGAGGGAGAGCGAGAGTCGGGGAGAGCGAGAGTGAGATTCGGGGAGAGCGAGAGCGAGAGTCGGGGAGAGCGAGATCGAATGTCGGGGAGAGCGAGAGCGAGACTCGGGAAGAGGGAGAGCGAGAGTCGGGGAGAGCGAGAGCGAGAGTCGGGGAGAGCGAGAGCGAGAGTCGGGGAGAGCGAGAGCGAGAGTCGGGGAGAGCGAGAGCGAGAGTCGGGGAGAGCGAGAGCGAGAGTCGGGGAGAGGGAGAGCGAGAATCGGGGAGAGCGAGAGCGAGAGTCGGGGAGAAGGAGAGCGAGAGTCGGGGAGAGCGAGAGCGAGAGTCGGGGAGAGCGAGAGCGAGAGTCGGGGAGAGTGAGAGTCGGGGAGAGCGAGAGTGAGAGTCGGGGAGAGGGAGAGCGAGAGTCGGGGAGAGCGAGAGCGAGAGTCGGGGAGAGCGAGAGCGAGAGTCGGGGAGAGCGAGAGCGAGAGTCGGGGAGAGCGAGAGTCGGGGAGAGGGAGAGCGAGAGTCGGGGAGAGCGAGAGCGAGAGCCGGGGAGAGCGAGAGTCGGGGAGAGCGAGAGCGAGAGTCGGGGAGAGCGAGATCGAATGTCGGGGAGAGCGAGAGCGAGACTCGGGAAGAGGGAGAGCGAGAGTCGGGGAGAGCGAGAGCGAGAGTCGGGGAGAGCGAGAGCGAGAGTCGGGGAGAGCGAGAGCGAGAGTCGGGGAGAGCGAGAGCGAGAGTCGGGGAGAGCGAGAGCGAGAGTCGGGGAGAGGGAGAGCGAGAGTCGGGGAGAGCGAAAGCGAGAGTCGGGGAGAAGGAGAGCGAGAGTCGGGGAGAGCGAGAGCGAAGTCGGGGAGAGCGAGAGCGACAGTCGGGGAGAGTGAGAGTCGGGGAGAGCGAGAGTGAGAGTCGGGGAGAGGGAGAGCGAGAGTCGGGGAGAGCGAGAGCGAGAGTCAGGGAGAGCGAGAGCGAGAGTCGGGGAGAGCAAGAGCGAGAGTCGGGGAGAGGGAGAGCGAGAGTCGGGGAGAGCGAGAGCGAGAGCCGGGGAGAGCGAGAGTCGGGGAGAGGGAGAGCGAGAGTCGCGGAGAGCGAGAGCGAGAGTCGGGGAGAGCGAGAGCGAAAGTCAGGGAGAGCGAGAGCGAGAGTCGGGGAGAGCGAGAGTCGGGGAGATTGAGAGCGAGAGTCGGGGAGAGCGAGATCGAGAGTCGGGGAGAGGGATAGCGAGAGTCGGGGAGAGCGAGAGCGAGAGTCAGGGAGAGCGAGAGCGAGACTCGGGGAGAGCGAGGGCGAGAGTCGGGGAGAGCGAGGGCGAGAGTCGGGGAGAGCGAGAGCGAGAGTCGGGGAGAGCGAGGGCGAGAGTCGGGGAGAGTGAGAGCGAGAGTCGGGGAGAGCGAGAGCGAGAGTCGGGGAGAGCGAGAGCGAGAGTCGGGGAGAGGGAGAGCGAGAGTCGGGGAGAGCGAGAGCGAGAGTCGGGGAGAGAGAGAGCGAGAGTCGGGGAGAGCGAGAGCGAGAGTCGGGGAGAGCGATAGCGAGAGTCGGGGAGAGCGAGAGTCGGGGAGAGGGAGAGCGAGAGTCGGGGAGATCGAGAGCGAGAGTCAGGGAGAGCGAGAGCGAGAGTCGGGGAGAGCAAGAGCGAGAGTCGGGTAGAGGGAGAGCGAGAGTCGGGGAGAGCGAGAGCGAGAGCCGGGGAGAGCGAGAGTCGGGGAGAGGGAGAGCGAGAGTAGCGGAGAGCGAGATCGAGAGTCGGGGAGAGGGATAGCGAGAGTCGGGGAGAGCTGAGAGCGAGAGTCGGGGAGAGCGAGAGCGAGAGTCGGGGAGAGCGAGGGCGAGAGTCGGGGAGAGCGAGAGCGAGAGTCGGGGAGAGCGAGAGCGAGAGTCGGGGAGAGCGAGAGCGAGAGTCGGGGAGAGCGAGAGTCGGGGAGAGCGAGAGCGAGAGTCGGGGAGAGCAAGAGCGAGAGTCGGGGAGAGAGAGAGCGAGAGTCGGGGAGAGAGAGAGCGAGAGTCGGGGAGAGCGAGAGCGAGAGTCGGGGAGAGGGAGAGCGAGACTCGGGGAGAGCAAGAGCGAGAGTCGGGGAGAGCGAGAGCGAGAGTCGGGGAGAGTGAGAGCGAGAGTCGGGGAGAGGGAGAGGGAGACTCGGGGAGAGCGAGAGCGAGAGTCGGGGAGAGGGAGAGCGAGAGTCGGGGAGAGCGAGGGCGAGAGTCAGGGAGAGCGAGAGCGAGAGTCGGGGAGAGCGAGAGTCGGGGAGATTGAGAGCGAGAGTCGGGGAGAGCGAGATCGAGAGTCGGGGAGAGGGAGAGCGAGAGTCGGGGAGAGCGAGAGCGAGAGTCGGTGAGAGCGAGAGTCGGTGAGAGGGAGAGCGAGAGTTGGGGAGAGCGAGAGCGAGAGTCGGGGAGTGAGAGCGAGAGTCGGGGAGAGGGAGAGCGAGAGTCGGAGAGAGCGAGAGCGAGAGTCGGGGAGAGCGAGAGCGAGAGTCGGGGAGAGCGAGGGCGAGAGTCGGGGAGAGCGAGAGCGAGAGTCGGGGAGAGCGAGAGCGAGATTCGGGGAGAGCGAAAGCGAGAGTCGGGGAGAGCGAGAGCGAGAGTCGGGGAGAGCGAGAGCGATAGTCGGGGAGAGAGAGAGCGAGAGTTGGGGAGAGAGAGAGCGAGAGTCGGGGAGAGCGAGAGCGAGAGACGGGGAGAGGGAGAGCGAGAGTCGGGGAGAGCGAGAGCGAGAGTCGGGGAGAGCGAGAGCGAGAGTCGGGGAGAGCGAGAGCGAGAGTCGGGGAGAGCGAGAGCGAGAGTCGGGGAGAGGGAGAGCGAGAGTCGGGGAGAGCGAGAGCGAGAGTCGGGGAGAGTGAGAGCGAGAGTCGGGGAGAGAGAGAGCGAGAGTCGGGGAGAGCGAGAGCGAGAGTCGGGGAGAGCGAGAGTCGGGGAGAGCGAGAGTCGGGGAGAGGGAGAGCGAGAGTCGGGGAGAGCGAGAGTGAGATTCGGGGAGAGCGAGAGCGAGAGTCGGGGAGAGCGAGATCGAATGTCGGGGAGAGCGAGAGCGAGACTCGGGAAGAGGGAGAGCGAGAGTCGGGGAGAGCGAGAGCGAGAGTCGGGGAGAGCGAGAGCGAGAGTCGGGGAGAGCGAGAGCGAGAGTCGGGGAGAGCGAGAGCGAGAGTCGGGGAGAGCGAGAGCGAGAGTCGGGGAGAGGGAGAGCGAGAATCGGGGAGAGCGAGAGCGAGAGTCGGGGAGAAGGAGAGCGAGAGTCGGGGAGAGCGAGAGCGAGAGTCGGGGAGAGCGAGAGCGAGAGTCGGGGAGAGTGAGAGTCGGGGAGAGCGAGAGTGAGAGTCGGGGAGAGGGAGAGCGAGAGTCGGGAGAGCGAGAGCGAGAGTCGGGGAGAGCGAGAGCGAGAGTCGGGGAGAGCGAGAGCGAGAGTCGGGGAGAGCGAGAGTCGGGGAGAGGGAGAGCGAGAGTCGGGGAGAGCGAGAGCGAGAGCCGGGGAGAGCGAGAGTCGGGGAGAGCGAGAGCGAGAGTCGGGGAGAGCAAGATCGAATGTCGGGGAGAGCGAGAGCGAGACTCGGGAAGAGGGAGAGCGAGAGTCGGGGAGAGCGAGAGCGAGAGTCGGGGAGAGCGAGAGCGAGAGTCGGGGAGAGCGAGAGCGAGAGTCGGGGAGAGCGAGAGCGAGAGTCGGGGAGAGCGAGAGCGAGAGTCGGGGAGAGGGAGAGCGAGAGTCGGGGAGAGCGAAAGCGAGAGTCGGGGAGAAGGAGAGCGAGAGTCGGGGAGAGCGAGAGCGAGAGTCGGGGAGAGCGAGAGCGACAGTCGGGGAGAGTGAGAGTCGGGGAGAGCGAGAGTGAGAGTCGGGGAGAGGGAGAGCGAGAGTCGGGGAGAGCGAGAGCGAGAGTCGGGGAGAGCGAGAGCGAGAGACGGGGAGAGCGAGAGCGAGAGTCGGGGAGTGCGAGAGTCGGGGAGAGGGAGAGCGAGAGTCGGGGAGAGCGAGAGCGAGAGCCGGGGAGAGCGAGAGTCGGGGAGAGGGAGAGCGAGAGTCGGGGAGAGCGAGAGCGAGAGTCGGGGAGAGCGAGGGCGAGAGTCAGGGAGAGCGAGAGCGAGAGTCGGGGAGAGCGAGAGTCGGGGAGATTGAGAGCGAGAGTCGGGGAGAGCGAGATCGAGAGTCGGGGAGAGGGAGAGCGAGAGTCGGGGAGAGCGAGAGCGAGAGTCGGTGAGAGCGAGAGTCGGTGAGAGGGAGAGCGAGAGTCGGGGAGAGCGAGAGCGAGAGTCGGGGAGTGAGAGCGAGAGTCGGGGAGAGGGAGAGCGAGAGTCGGAGAGAGCGAGAGCGAGAGTCGGGGAGAGCGAGAGCGAGAGTCGGGGAGAGCGAGGGCGAGAGTCGGGGAGAGCGAGAGCGAGAGTCGGGGAGAGCGAGAGCGAGATTCGGGGAGAGCGAGAGCGAGAGTCGGGGAGAGCGAGAGCGAGAGTCGGGGAGAGCGAGAGCGATAGTCGGGGAGAGAGAGAGCGAGAGTCGGGGAGAGAGAGAGCGAGAGTCGGGGAGAGCGAGAGCGAGAGTCGGGGAGAGTGAGAGCGAGAGTCGGGGAGAGGGAGAGGGAGACTCGGGGAGAGCGAGAGCGAGAGTCGGGGAGAGGGAGAGCGAGAGTCGGGGAGAGCGAGGGCGAGAGTCAGGGAGAGCGAGAGCGAGAGTCGGGGAGAGCGAGAGTCGGGGAGATTGAGAGCGAGAGTCGGGGAGAGCGAGATCGAGAGTCGGGGAGAGGGAGAGCGAGAGTCGGGGAGAGCGAGAGCGAGAGTCGGTGAGAGCGAGAGTCGGTGAGAGGGAGAGCGAGAGTCGGGGAGAGCGAGAGCGAGAGTCGGGGAGTGAGAGCGAGAGTCGGGGAGAGGGAGAGCGAGAGTCGGAGAGAGCGAGAGCGAGAGTCGGGGAGAGCGAGAGCGAGAGTCGGGGAGAGCGAGGGCGAGAGTCGGGGAGAGCGAGAGCGAGAGTCGGGGAGAGCAAGAGCGAGATTCGGGGAGAGCGAAAGCGAGAGTCGGGGAGAGCGAGAGCGAGAGTCGGGGAGAGCGAGAGCGATAGTCGGGGAGAGAGAGAGCGAGAGTCGGGGAGAGAGAGAGCGAGAGTCGGGGAGAGCGAGAGCGAGAGACGGGGAGAGGGAGAGCGAGAGTCGGGGAGAGCGAGAGCGAGAGTCGGGGAGAGCGAGAGCGAGAGTCGGGGAGAGCGAGAGCGAGAGTCGGGGAGAGGGAGAGCGAGAGTCGGGGAGAGCGAGAGCGAGAGTCGGGGAGAGTGAGAGCGAGAGTCGGGGAGAGAGAGAGCGAGAGTCGGGGAGAGCGAGAGCGAGAGTCGGGGAGAGCGAGAGTCGGGGAGAGCGAGAGTCGGGGAGAGGGAGAGCGAGAGTCGGGGAGAGCGAGAGTGAGATTCGGGGAGAGCGAGAGCGAGAGTCGGGGAGAGCGAGATCGAATGTCGGGGAGAGCGAGAGCGAGACTCGGGAAGAGGGAGAGCGAGAGTCGGGGAGAGCGAGAGCGAGAGTCGGGGAGAGCGAGAGCGAGAGTCGGGGAGAGCGAGAGCGAGAGTCGGGGAGAGCGAGAGCGAGAGTCGGGGAGAGCGAGAGCGAGAGTCGGGGAGAGGGAGAGCGAGAATCGGGGAGAGCGAGAGCGAGAGTCGGGGAGAAGGAGAGCGAGAGTCGGGGAGAGCGAGAGCGAGAGTCGGGGAGAGCGAGAGCGAGAGTCGGGGAGAGTGAGAGTCGGGGAGAGCGAGAGTGAGAGTCGGGGAGAGGGAGAGCGAGAGTCGGGGAGAGCGAGAGCGAGAGTCGGGGAGAGCGAGAGCGAGAGTCGGGGAGAGCGAGAGTCGGGGAGAGGGAGAGCGAGAGTCGGGGAGAGCGAGAGCGAGAGCCGGGGAGAGCGAGAGTCGGGGAGAGCGAGAGCGAGAGTCGGGGAGAGCAAGATCGAATGTCGGCGAGAGCGAGAGCGAGACTCGGGAAGAGGGAGAGCGAGAGTCGGGGAGAGCGAGAGCGAGAGTCGGGGAGAGCGAGAGTCGGGGAGAGCGAGAGCGAGAGTCGGGGAGAGCGAGAGCGAGAGTCGGGGAGAGCGAGAGCGAGAGTCGGGGAGAGGGAGAGCGAGAGTCGGGGAGAGCGAAAGCGAGAGTCGGGGAGAAGGAGAGCGAGAGTCGGGGAGAGCGAGAGCGAGAGTCGGGGAGAGCGAGAGCGACAGTCGGGGAGAGTGAGAGTCGGGGAGAGCGAGAGTGAGAGTCGGGGAGAGGGAGAGCGAGAGTCGGGGAGAGCGAGAGCGAGAGTCGGGGAGAGCGAGAGCGAGAGACGGGGAGAGCGAGAGCGAGAGTCGGGGAGTGCGAGAGTCGGGGAGAGGGAGAGCGAGAGTCGGGGAGAGCGAGAGCGAGAGCCGGGGAGAGCGAGAGTCGGGGAGAGGGAGAGCGAGAGTCGGGGAGAGCGAGAGCGAGAGTCGGGGAGAGCGAGGGCGAGAGTCAGGGAGAGCGAGAGCGAGAGTCGGGGAGAGCGAGAGTCGGGGAGATTGAGAGCGAGAGTCGGGGAGAGCGAGATCGAGAGTCGGGGAGAGGGAGAGCGAGAGTCGGGGAGAGCGAGAGCGAGAGTCGGTGAGAGGGAGAGCGAGAGTCGGGGAGAGCGAGAGTCGGGGAGAGCGAGAGCGAGAGTCGGGGAGTGAGAGCGAGAGTCGGGGAGAGGGAGAGCGAGAGTCGGAGAGAGCGAGAGCGAGAGTCGGGGAGAGCGAGAGCGAGAGTCGGGGAGAGCGAGGGCGAGAGTCGGGGAGAGCGAGAGCGAGAGTCGGGGAGAGCGAGAGCGAGATTCGGGGAGAGCGAGAGCGAGAGTCGGGGAGAGCGAGAGCGAGAGTCGGGGAGAGCGAGAGCGATAGTCGGGGAGAGAGAGAGCGAGAGTCGGGGAGAGAGAGAGCGAGAGTCGGGGAGAGCGAGAGCGAGAGTCGGGGAGAAGGAGAGCGAGAGTCGGGGAGAGCGAGAGCGAGAGTCGGGGAGAGCGAGAGCGAGAGTCGGGGAGAGCGAGAGCGAGAGTCGGGGAGAGCGAGAGCGAGAGTCGGGGAGTACGAGAGTCGGGGAGAGGGAGAGCGAGAGTCGGGGAGAGCGAGAGCGAGAGTCGGGGAGAGCGAGAGCGAGAGTCGGGGAGTACGAGAGTCGGGGAGAGGGAGAGCGAGAGTCGGGGAGAGCGAGAGCGAGAGCCGGGGAGAGCGAGAGTCGGGGAGAGGGAGAGCGAGAGTCGCGGAGAGCGAGAGCGAGAGTCGGGGAGAGCGAGGGCGAGAGTCAGGGAGAGCGAGAGCGAGAATCGGGGAGAGCGAGAGTCGGTGAGATTGAGAGCGAGAGTCGGGGAGAGCGAGATCGAGAGTCGGGGAGAGGTAGAGCGAGAGTCGGGGAGAGCGAGAGCGAGAGCGAGAGTCGGGGAGAGCGAGAGCGAGAGTCGGGGAGAGCGAGGGCGAGAGTCGGGGAGAGCGAGGGCGAGAGTCAGGGAGAGCGAGGGCGAGAGTCGGGGAGAGCGAGGGCGAGAGTCGGGGAGAGCGAGAGCGAGAGTCGGGGAGAGCGAGAGCGAGAGTCGGGGAGAGCGAGAGCGAGAGTCGGGGAGAGAGAGAGCGAGAGTCGGGGAGAGAGAGAGCGAGAGTCGGGGAGAGCGAGAGCGAGAGTCGGGGAGAGGGAGAGCGAGACTCGGGGAGAGGGAGAGCGAGAGTCGGGGAGAGGGAGAGCGAGAGTCGGGGAGAGCGAGAGCGAGAGTCGGGGAGAGGGAGAGGGAGACTCGGGGAGAGCGAGAGCGAGAGTCGGGGAGAGGGAGAGCGAGAGTCGGGGAGAGCAAGAGCGAGAGTCGGGGAGAGGGAGAGCGAGAGTCGGGGAGAGCGAGAGCGAGAGCCGGGGAGAGCGAGAGTCGGGGAGAGGGAGAGCGAGAGTCGCGGAGAGCGAGAGCGAGAGTCGGGGAGAGCGAGAGCGAAAGTCAGGGAGAGCGAGAGCGAGAGTCGGGGAGAGCGAGAGTCGGGGAGATTGAGAGCGAGAGTCGGGGAGAGCGAGATCGAGAGTCGGGGAGAGGGATAGCGAGAGTCGGGGAGAGCGAGAGCGAGAGTCAGGGAGAGCGAGAGCGAGAGTCGGGGAGAGCGAGGGCGAGAGTCGGGGAGAGCGAGGGCGAGAGTCGGGGAGAGCGAGAGCGAGAGTCGGGGAGAGCGAGGGCGAGAGTCGGGGAGAGTGAGAGCGAGAGTCGGGGAGAGCGAGAGCGAGAGTCGGGGAGAGCGAGAGCGAGAGTCGGGGAGAGGGAGAGCGAGAGTCGGGGAGAGCGAGAGCGAGAGTCGGGGAGAGAGAGAGCGAGAGTCGGGGAGAGCGAGAGCGAGAGTCGGGGAGAGCGATAGCGAGAGTCGGGGAGAGCGAGAGTCGGGGAGAGGGAGAGCGAGAGTCGGGGAGATCGAGAGCGAGAGTCAGGGAGAGCGAGAGCGAGAGTCGGGGAGAGCAAGAGCGAGAGTCGGGTAGAGGGAGAGCGAGAGTCGGGGAGAGCGAGAGCGAGAGCCGGGGAGAGCGAGAGTCGGGGAGAGGGAGAGCGAGAGTAGCGGAGAGCGAGATCGAGAGTCGGGGAGAGGGATAGCGAGAGTCGGGGAGAGCGAGAGCGAGAGTCGGGGAGAGCGAGAGCGAGAGTCGGGGAGAGCGAGGGCGAGAGTCGGGGAGAGCGAGAGCGAGAGTCGGGGAGAGCGAGAGCGAGAGTCGGGGAGAGCGAGAGCGAGAGTCGGGGAGAGCGAGAGTCGGGGAGAGCGAGAGCGAGAGTCGGGGAGAGCAAGAGCGAGAGTCGGGGAGAGAGAGAGCGAGAGTCGGGGAGAGAGAGAGCGAGAGTCGGGGAGAGCGAGAGCGAGAGTCGGGGAGAGGGAGAGCGAGACTCGGGGAGAGCAAGAGCGAGAGTCGGGGAGAGCGAGAGCGAGAGTCGGGGAGAGTGAGAGCGAGAGTCGGGGAGAGGGAGAGGGAGACTCGGGGAGAGCGAGAGCGAGAGTCGGGGAGAGGGAGAGCGAGAGTCGGGGAGAGCGAGGGCGAGAGTCAGGGAGAGCGAGAGCGAGAGTCAGGGAGAGCGAGAGTCGGGGAGATTGAGAGCGAGAGTCGGGGAGAGCGAGATCGAGAGTCGGGGAGAGGGAGAGCGAGAGTCGGGGAGAGCGAGAGCGAGAGTCGGTGAGAGCGAGAGTCGGTGAGAGGGAGAGCGAGAGTCGGGGAGAGCGAGAGCGAGAGTCGGGGAGTGAGAGCGAGAGTCGGGGAGAGGGAGAGCGAGAGTCGGAGAGAGCGAGAGCGAGAGTCGGGGAGAGCGAGAGCGAGAGTCGGGGAGAGCGAGGGCGAGAGTCGGGGAGAGCGAGAGCGACAGTCGGGGAGAGCGAGAGCGAGATTCGGGGAGAGCGAAAGCGAGAGTCGGGGAGAGCGAGAGCGAGAGTCGGGGAGAGCGAGAGCGATAGTCGGGGAGAGAGAGAGCGAGAGTCGGGGAGAGAGAGAGCGAGAGTCGGGGAGAGCGAGAGCGAGAGACGGGGAGAGGGAGAGCGAGAGTCGGGGAGAGCGAGAGCGAGAGTCGGGGAGAGCGAGAGCGAGAGTCGGGGAGAGCGAGAGCGAGAGTCGGGGAGAGCGAGAGCGAGAGTCGGGGAGAGGGAGAGCGAGAGTCGGGGAGAGCGAGAGCGAGAGTCGGGGAGAGTGAGAGCGAGAGTCGGGGAGAGAGAGAGCGAGAGTCGGGGAGAGCGAGAGCGAGAGTCGGGGAGAGCGAGAGTCGGGGAGAGCGAGAGTCGGGGAGAGGGAGAGCGAGAGTCGGGGAGAGCGAGAGTGAGATTCGGGGAGAGCGAGAGCGAGAGTCGGGGAGAGCGAGATCGAATGTCGGGGAGAGCGAGAGCGAGACTCGGGAAGAGGGAGAGCGAGAGTCGGGGAGAGCGAGAGCGAGAGTCGGGGAGAGCGAGAGCGAGAGTCGGGGAGAGCGAGAGCGAGAGTCGGGGAGAGCGAGAGCGAGAGTCGGGGAGAGCGAGAGCGAGAGTCGGGGAGAGGGAGAGCGAGAATCGGGGAGAGCGAGAGCGAGAGTCGGGGAGAAGGAGAGCGAGAGTCGGGGAGAGCGAGAGCGAGAGTCGGGGAGAGCGAGAGCGAGAGTCGGGGAGAGTGAGAGTCGGGGAGAGCGAGAGTGAGAGTCGGGGAGAGGGAGAGCGAGAGTCGGGGAGAGCGAGAGCGAGAGTCGGGGAGAGCGAGAGCGAGAGTCGGGGAGAGCGAGAGCGAGAGTCGGGGAGAGCGAGAGTCGGGGAGAGGGAGAGCGAGAGTCGGGGAGAGCGAGAGCGAGAGCCGGGGAGAGCGAGAGTCGGGGAGAGCGAGAGCGAGAGTCGGGGAGAGCAAGATCGAATGTCGGGGAGAGCGAGAGCGAGACTCGGGAAGAGGGAGAGCGAGAGTCGGGGAGAGCGAGAGCGAGAGTCGGGGAGAGCGAGAGCGAGAGTCGGGGAGAGCGAGAGCGAGAGTCGGGGAGAGCGAGAGCGAGAGTCGGGGAGAGCGAGAGCGAGAGTCGGGGAGAGGGAGAGCGAGAGTCGGGGAGAGCGAAAGCGAGAGTCGGGGAGAAGGAGAGCGAGAGTCGGGGAGAGCGAGAGCGAGAGTCGGGGAGAGCGAGAGCGACAGTCGGGGAGAGTGAGAGTCGGGGAGAGCGAGAGTGAGAGTCGGGGAGAGGGAGAGCGAGAGTCGGGGAGAGCGAGAGCGAGAGTCGGGGAGAGCGAGAGCGAGAGACGGGGAGAGCGAGAGCGAGAGTCGGGGAGTGCGAGAGTCGGGGAGAGGGAGAGCGAGAGTCGGGGAGAGCGAGAGCCGGGGAGAGCGAGAGTCGGGGAGAGGGAGAGCGAGAGTCGGGGAGAGCGAGAGCGAGAGTTGGGGAGAGCGAGGGCGAGAGTCAGGGAGAGCGAGAGCGAGAGTCAGGGAGAGCGAGAGCGAGAGTCGGGGAGAGCGAGAGCGAGAGTCGGGGAGAGCGAGGGCGAGAGTCAGGGAGAGCGAGAGCGAGAGTAGGGGAGAGCGAGAGTCGGGGAGATTGAGATCGAGAGTCGGGGAGAGGGAGAGCGAGAGTCGGGGAGAGGGAGAGCGAGAGTCGGGGAGAGCGAGAGCGAGAGTCGGGGAGCGAGAGCGAGAGTCGGGGAGAGCGAGGGCGAGAGTCGGGGAGAGCGAGAGCGAGAGTCGGGGAGAGCGAGAGCGAGATTCGGGGAGAGCGAGAGCGAGAGTCGGGGAGAGCGAGAGCAAGAGTCGGGGAGAGCGAGAGCGAGATTCGGGGAGAGCGAGAGTCGGGGAGAGCGAGAGCGAGAGTCGGGGAGAGCGAGAGCGAGAGTCGGGGAGAGGGAGAGCGAGAGTCGGGGAGAGGGAGAGCGAGAGTCGGGGAGAGCGAGAGCGAGAGTCGGGGAGAGGGAGAGGGAGACTCGGGGAGAGCGAGAGCGAGAGTCGGGGAGGAAGAGAGCGAGAGTCGGGGAGAGCGAGAGCGAGAGTCGGGGAGAGCGAGAGCGAGAGTCGGGGAGAGCGAGAGCGAGAGTCGGGGAGAGTGAGAGCGAGAGTCGGGGAGAGAGAGAGCGAGAGTCGGGGAGAGCGAGAGTCGGGGAGAGCGAGAGTCGGGGAGAGGGAGAGCGAGAGTCGGGGAGAGCGAGAGTGAGAGTCGGGGAGAGCGAGAGCGAGAGTCGGGGAGAGCGAGATCGAAAGTCGGGGAGAGCGAGAGCGAGACTCGGGAAGAGGGAGAGCGAGAGTCGGAGAGAGCGAGAGTGAGAGTCGGGGAGAGCGAGAGCGAGAGTCGGGGAGAGCGAGAGCGAGAGTCGTGGAGAGGGAGAGCGAGAGTCGGGGAGAGCGAGAGCAAGAGTCGGGGAGAGGGAGAGCGACAGTCGGGGAGAGCGAGAGCGAGAGTCGGGGAGAAGGAGAGCGAGAGTCGGGGAGAGCGAGAGCGAGAGTCGGGGAGAGCGAGAGCGAGAGTCGGGGAGAGCGAGAGCGAGAGTCGGGGAGAGCGAGAGCGAGAGTCGGGGAGTACGAGAGTCGGGGAGAGGGAGAGCGAGAGTCGGGGAGAGCGAGAGCGAGAGTCGGGGAGAGCGAGAGCGAGAGTCGGGGAGTACGAGAGTCGGGGAGAGGGAGAGCGAGAGTCGGGGAGAGCGAGAGCGAGAGCCGGGGAGAGCGAGAGTCGGGGAGAGGGAGAGCGAGAGTCGCGGAGAGCGAGAGCGAGAGTCGGGGAGAGCGAGGGCGAGAGTCAGGGAGAGCGAGAGCGAGAATCGGGGAGAGCGAGAGTCGGTGAGATTGAGAGCGAGAGTCGGGGAGAGCGAGATCGAGAGTCGGGGAGAGGTAGAGCGAGAGTCGGGGAGAGCGAGAGCGAGAGTCGGGGAGAGCGAGAGCGAGAGTCGGGGAGAGCGAGGGCGAGAGTCGGGGAGAGCGAGGGCGAGAGTCGGGGAGAGCGAGGGCGAGAGTCGGGGAGAGCGAGGGCGAGAGTCGGGGAGAGCGAGAGCGAGAGTCGGGGAGAGCGAGAGCGAGAGTCGGGGAGAGCGAGAGCGAGAGTCGGGGAGAGAGAGAGCGAGAGTCGGGGAGAGAGAGAGCGAGAGTCGGGGAGAGCGAGAGCGAGAGTCGGGGAGAGGGAGAGCGAGACTCGGGGAGAGGGAGAGCGAGAGTCGGGGAGAGGGAGAGCGAGAGTCGGGGAGAGCGAGAGCGAGAGTCGGGGAGAGGGAGAGGGAGACTCGGGGAGAGCGAGAGCGAGAGTCGGGGAGAGGGAGAGCGAGAGTCGGGGAGAGCGAGAGCGAGAGTCGGGGAGAGCGAGAGCGAGAGTCGGGGAGAGCGAGAGCGAGAGTCGGGGAGAGCGAGAGCGAGAGTCGGGGAGAGCGAGAGCGAGAGTCGGGGAGGCGGAGAGCGAGAGTCGGGGAGAGCGAGAGCGAGAGTCGGGGAGAGCGAGAGCGAGAGTCGGGGAGAGCGAGACTCGGGGAGAGTGAGAGCGAGAGTCGGGGAGAGCGAGAGTCGGGGAGAGCGAGAGTCGGGGAGAGTGAGAGCGAGAGTCGGAGAGAGTGAGAGCGAGAGTCGGGGAGAGTGAGAGCGAGAGTCGGGGAGAGCGAGAGCGAGACTCGGGCAGAGTGAGAGCGAGAGTCGGGGAGAGCGAGAGCGAGAGTCGGAGAGAGTGAGAGAGAGAGTCGGAGAGAGCGACAGCGAGAGTCGGGGAGAGTGAGAGCGAGAGTCGGGGAGAGCGAGAGCGAGAGTCGGAGAGAGTGAGAGCGAGAGTCGGGTAGAGGGAGAGCGAGAGTCGGGGAGAGCGAGAGCGAGAGTCGGGGAGAGTGAGAGCGAGAGTCGGGGAGAGTGAGAGCGAGAGTCGGGTAGAGGGAGAGCGAGAGTCGGGTAGAGGGAGAGCGAGATTCGGGGAGAGCGAGAGCGAGAGTCGGGGAGAGTGTGAATCAGGGGAACGAGTGCAAAAGTCAGGGAGAGCGAGAACGAGAGTCGGGTAGAGGGAGAGCGTGAATCAGGGGAACGAGTGCATAAGTCAGGGAGAACGAGAGCGAGAGTCGGGCAGAGCGAGACTGAGAGTCGGGGAGAGTGAGAGCGAGAGTCGGGGGAGTGAGAGCAAGCGTCGGGGATCGGGAGAGTTTGGGAGCAGGAGAACGTGAGTCAGGGAGAGAGAGAGTGTGAGTCGGGGAGAGTGAGAGTAAGGGAGAGTGAGAGCGAGAGTCAGGGAGAGAGTGAGTCGGGGAGAGTGAGAGCGAGAGTATGGGAGAGCGAGGGCAAGAGTCAGGGAGAGGTAGAGCGTGAGTTGGGGAGTGCGAAAGCAAGAGTCAGGGAGCGCGAGATTGAAAGTCGGGGAGACCGATGGCAAGAGTCTGGGAGAGCGAGAGTCAGGGAGAGTGAGAGCGAGGGTCGGAGAGAGTGAGAGCGAGAGTCAGTCAGAGTGAGTGCAAAAGTTGGGGAGAGAGAGAGTCGGGGAGAGTGAGATTCGGGGAGAGGGAGAGTCGGGGAGAGGGAGAGCGTGAGTCAGGGAGAGCGAGAGCGAGAGTCGGGGAGAGCGAGGGCGAGATTCGGGGAGAGGGAGAGCGAGAGTCAGGGAGAGCGAGAGCGAGAGTCGGGGAGAGCGAGACCGAGAGTCAGGGAGAGCGAGAGCGAGAGTCGGGGAGAGCGAGAGCGAGAGTCGGGGAGAGGGAGAGCGAGAGTCGGGGAGAGCGAGAGCGAGAGTCGGGGAGAGCGAGAGCGAGAGTCGGGGAGAGCGAGAGCGAGAGTCGGGGAGAGCGAGACCGAGAGTCAGGGAGAGCGAGAGCGAGAGTCGGGGAGAGCGAGAGCGAGAGTCGGGGAGAGGGAGAGCGAGAGTCGGGGAGAGCGAGAGTCGGGGAGAGCGAGAGCGAGAGTCGGGGAGAGCGAGAGCGAGAGTCGGGGAGAGCTAGAGCGAGAGTCGGGGAGACTGAGAGCGAGAGTCGGGGGGAGTGAGAGCGAGCGTCGGGGATAGGGAGAGTTGGGGAGCAGGAGAACTTGAGTCGGGGAGAGGGAGAGTGTGAGTCGGGGAGAGTGAGAGTAAGGGAGAGCGAGAGCGAGCGTCAGTGAGAGTGAGAGCGAGAGTCAGGGAGAGTGTGAGTCGGGGAGATTGAGAGCAAGATTATCGGAGAGCGAGGGCAAGAGTCAGGGAGAGGTAGAGCAAGAGTCGGGGAGAGCGAGAGCGAGGTTTGGGAAGAGCGAGAGACAGGGAGAGCGAGGTGAAGAATCCTGGAGAGCGAGAGCAAGAGTTGGGGAGAGCGGGAGTCGGGGAGAGGGAGAGCGAGAGTCGGGGAGTGCGAGAGCGAGAGTCGGGGAGTGCGAGAGTCGGGGAGAGTGAGAGCTAGAGTCAGGGAGCGTGAGTGTCAGTGAGACCGAGAGTCAGGGAGAGCAAGAGAGCGAGTCGGGGAGAGCGAAAGCGAGTGTCAGGGAGAATGAGAGCGAGAGTCGGGAGAGCGAGAGCAGGAGCTGGAGAGAACAAGAGCGAGAGTCGGGGAGAGCGAGAGTGAGATTCGGAGAGAGCGAGAGCGAGACACGGAGAGAGTGAGAGCGAGAGTCAGGCAGAGTGAGAGCAAAAGTTGGGGAGCGAGAGTAGCCGAGAGTGAGAGCGAGAATCGGGCAGAGTGGCAGTCGGGGAGAGGGAGCGCGTGAGTCGGGGGGAATGAGTGCAAAAGTCAAGAAGAGCGAGAGCGAGAGTCGGGGAGAGTGAGAGCGAGAGTCGGGGAGAGTGAGACTGAGGATCAGGGAGAGAGAGCGCGAGAGTCTGGGAGAGCGAGAGCCGCGGGGAGAGCGAGAGTCGGGGAGAGTGAGAGCGAGTCGGGGAGAGCGAGAGAGAGTCGGGGAGAGCGAGAGCGAGAGTTGGGGAGAGCAAGAGAGAGTCGGGGAGAGTGAGTGTGGGAGTTCGGGAGAACGAGTGAGAGAGTCAGCGAAAGCGAGAGCGAAAGTCGGGGAGATCGAGAGTGGGATGTCGGGAAGAGCGAGAGTCGGGGAGAGCAAGATTCGGGGAGAGCGTGAGTCGGGGAGAGCGTGAGTCGGGGAGAGCGAGAGTAGGAGTTGAGGAGAGCAAGAGCGAGAGTCAGTGAGAGTGAGAGTCGGGGAGAGCGAATGTCAGTGAGACTGAGAGTTGCGGAGAGTGAGAGCAAGAGTCGAGGAAAGCTTTGTGCATTGAGTGCTGCTGGAGTTTTGCTAAGTGGGAGAAAAATCATTTAAGTGTATTTTGTGAATTTTAGTGTGTTAAGAAGTCAATTATTTGAAGTAAGTTTAATTTTTTAAGGGTTTTTTAAACTCTTAGGCACTTTAAACCGGAAGTAGAATCCGGGTATAAAAGGGGAGGGGCTAGTGCAGTGCACGGAGTGCTTTGTGCATTGAGTGCTGCTGGAGTTTTGCTAAGTGGGAGAAAAATCATTTAAGTGTATTTTGTGAATTTTAGTGTGTTAAGAAGTCAATTATTTGAAGTAAGTTTAATTTTTTAAGGTTTTTTTAAACACTTGGGCAGTTTAAACCGGAAGTAGAATCCGGGTATAAAAGGGGAGGGGCTAGTGCAATGCACAGAGTGCTTTGTGCATTGAGTGCTGCTGGAGTTTTGCTAAGTGGGAGAAAAATCATTTAAGTGTATTTTGTGAATTTTAGTGTGTTAAGAAGTCAATTATTTGAAGTAAGTTTAAATTTGTAAGGGTTATTTAAACTCTTGGGCAGTTTAAACCAGAAGTAGAATCCGGGTATAAAAGGGGAGGGGCTAGTGCAGTGCACAGAATGCTTTGTGCATTGAGTGCTGCTGGGGATTTGCTAAGTGGGAGAAAAATCATTTAAGTGTTTTTTGTGAATTTTAGTGTGTTAAGAAGTCAATTATTTGAAGTAAGTTTAATTTTTTAAGGGTTTTTTAAACCCTTGGGCAGTTTAAACCGGAAGTAGAATCTGGGTATAAAAGGGGAGGGGCTAGTGCAGTGCACGGAGTGCTTTGTGCATTGAGTGCTGCTGGAGTTTTGCTAAGTGGGAGAGTTCGGACAAGTGGGAGGTGAGGGTGTGTTTTTACTCTGTTTTCTTCCCCACTCCCAGGCTTAGACAGCACTGCGGAGGCGGAGCAGCGAGACGAGTCAACCAAACAGGCCCCACAGACAGTATTCAAGGAGGAGGTTGGTGATCAGCTGGTTGGTTGGTTTTCTTCCTTCTCTTCTCTTTTATACCTTTAAGTTGGTAAGTCCTATTGAATAGTGGTGTGACATTATCATCTATATCCGGGCAGGGTCTTCATAAATAATAATAAGAAATGTAATTAATTATATAGAACGGAGCAGGTGATGTGTTACTGTTGTGAGATGTGGGAGCCGGTGGTCCCCATTGAGGCTCACGGTGATTACATCTGCGACAAGTGTTTGCTGCTAGAGGAACTCAAGTTCCATGTTATGGAGCTTGAGACCGAGCTTCAGACACTGCGACACATCAGGGAGGGGGAGAAGTTCCTGGACTCTATGTTTCAGGAGAAGGTCACACCTATGAAGTTAATTACTGCAGATGTAGTCCGTGGTAAGGGACAGGACGGTGTGACTATGAGTGAGGAAGGTACAGGGATCCAGGATGTAGTGTTGAAGGAGACGCAGCCCTTGTTCTTGTCCAGCAGGATCGAGGTTCTTACTCCCTGTGAGGGCGGGAGCGGGGACTGCAGGGAGGATGAGCAACCTGGCCACAGCACCGTGGTACAGGGGGCCATTCAAGTGGAGGGAGTAAAAAGAAATGTTGTAGTGGTGGGGGATAGTATCATTAGGGGGATAGACAGGGTTCTCTGCAGTCAAGAGCGGGAGTCCCGAAGGCTGTGTTGCCTGCCTGGTGCCAGGGTTAAGGACATCTCTTCTGGGCTGGAAAGAAACTTGGAGTGGGAGGGGGAGGATCCAGTTGTCGTGGTCCATGTTGGTACAAACGATGTAGATAGGACAAGGAAGACGGTTCTGTTAAAGGAGTATGAGCAGCTAGGGGTCAAATTAAAAAACAGAACCTCAAGGGTAATAATCTCTGGGTTATTACCTGAGCCACGAGCGAATTTGGCTAGGATAAATAAAATTAAAGAGTTAAATACGTGACTCAAAGACTGGTGTGGGAGAAATGGGCTTTGCTTCTTGGGACACTGGCACCAGTACTGGGACAGGAGGGAGCTGTTCCGTTGGGACGGACTCCACTTGGCCAGTGCTGGGACTAGAGTCCTGGCGAATCATATAACTAGGGCTGTAGAGAGGGCTTTAAACTAATTAGTGGGGGGGAGGTTTCTAGAGAGCAAATAATAGAAATGACAACAGAGAAGGTCATAGACTTAGGTAGCAGTGGGGGAATTAAAAAACAGAACGTGTCAGGAAGGGACAGAAGGTATGGAGTAAAAAGTAAAGTACTAAAAAGGGAAAAAACAGGAACTAAGTATTACAAAACATATTTGAAAGTTCTTTATCTGAATGCACGTAGCATTCGTAACAAAATGAATGAGTTAACGGCACAAATAACGAGATATGGGTATGATCTTGTGGCCATTACAGAAACATGGCTGCAGGGTGACCATGACTGGGAATTAAACATACCAGGTTATTTAACAATCAGGAAGGACAGGCAGGAAGGGAGAGGAGGTGGGGTGGCTATGTTAATAAAGGAAGGAATCACTATAATACAGAGAAATGATATTGGGTCAAAGGAGCAGGATAGTGAAACAGTTTGGGTGGAGATAAGGAATAATAAGGGGAAAAAAACACTAGTGGGTGTAGTCTATAGGCCTCCGAACAGTTGCAACTCTGTTGGACGGAGTATTAATCAGGAAATAATTGAGGCTTGTAATGAGGGAACAGCTATAATTATGGGGGATTTTAATTATCATATTAACTGGACAAATCAAATTGGGCAGAGCAGCCTTGAGGATGAGTTCATTGAGTGTATTAGGGATGGGTTTCTTGAGCAGTATGTAACTGAACCGACCAGGGGGCAAGCAACCTGAGATTTGGTCCTGTGTAATGAGACAGGATTAATTAAAAATGTCCTAGTAAAGGATCCCCTTGGAATGAGTGACAATAACATGGTTGAGTTCCATATTCAATTAGAGGGTGAGAAGGTTGGATCTCAAACAAGCGTGCTGAGCTTTAATAAAGGAGACTATGAAGGCATGAGAGCGGAATTAATTAGAGTGGACTGGGAAAATAGATTAAAGGGTAAGATGGTACATGATCAGTGGTGTACATTTAAGGAGTTATTTTACAACTTCCAAAAAATATATATTCCACTGAGGAAAAAAGGGTGTAAAAGAAAAGATAGCCATCCGTGGCTAAGTAAAGTAATTAAGGATAGTATCCGACTAAAAACAAGGGCATATAAGGTAGCCAAATCCAGTGGGAGGATGGAAGATTGGAAAGTCTTTAAAAGACAGCAAAAAATAACTAAAAGATTGATTAAGAAAGGGAAGATAGATTATGAAAGTAAATTAGCAAAAAATATAAAAACAGACAGCAAAAGTTTCTATAGTTATATAAAAAGAAAAAGGGTGGCTAAAGTAAATGTTGGTCCCTTAGAGGATGAGACCGGGAAATTAATGGTGGGAAACATGGAGATGGCAAAAACACTGGACAATTATTTTGTATCAGTCTTTACAGTAGAGGACACTAAGAATATCCCAACACTGGACAAACAGGGGGCTCTAGGGGGGGAGGAACTAAATACGATTAAAATCACTAAGGAAGTGGTACTTGGTAAAATAATGGGACTCAAGGCGGATAAATCCCCTGGACCTGATGGCTTGCATCCTAGGGTCTTGAGGGAAGTAGCGGTAGGGATTGTGGATGCATTGGTAATCATTTTCCAAAACTCACTGGACTCAGCAAAGGTCCCGGCAGATTGGAAAACTGCTAATGTAACACCCTTATTTAAAAAGGGTAGTAGGCAGAAGGCTGGAAACTATAGACCTGTTAGCCTAACATCTGTGGTTGGTAAAATGTTAGAGTCCATTATTAAGGAGTCAGTAACGGGACATTTGGATAAACATAATTTAATAGGACAAACTCAGCATGGTTTCATGAAGGGGAAGTCATGTTTGACAAATTTGCTTGAGTTTTTTGAGGAAGTAACATACAGGGTGGATAAAGGGGAACCAGTGGACGTAGTGTATTTAGACTTCCAAAGGGCATTTGACAAGGTGCCACACAAAAGATTATTGCTCAAGATAAAAAATCACGGGATTGGGGGTAATATTCTGGCGTGGGTGGAGGATTGACTCTCTAACAGAAAGCAGAGAGTTGGGATAAATGGTTCCTTCTCAGATTGGCAACCAGTAACTAGTGGTGTTCCACAGGGGTCAGTGCTGGGTCCCCAACTCTTTACAATCTATATTAACGATTTGGAGGAGGGGACCGAGTGTAACATATCAAAGTTTGCAGATGATACAAAGATGGGACGGAAAGTAGTGAGTGAGGAGGACATAAAAGACCTGCAAAGGGACATAGACAGGCTAAGTAAGTGGGCAGAGGTATGGCAGATGGAATACAACACTGGAAAGTGTGAGGTTATGCACTTTGGCAGGAAAAATCATAGAGCAAGTTATTATCTTAATGGCAAGAAACTGGAAAGTACTGTAGTACAAAGGGATCTGGGGGTCCTGGTGCACGAAACTCAAAAAGTTAGTATGCAGGTGCAGCAAGTGATCAAGAAGGCCAATGGAATGTTGGCTTTTATTGCTAGGGGGATGGAATATAAAAACAGGGAGGTATTGCTGCAGTTGTACAAGGTATTGGTGAGACCACACCTGGAATACTGCATACAGTTTTGGTGTCCATACTTAAGAAAAGACATACTTGCTCTCGAGTCAGTACAAAAAAGGTTCACTCGGTTAATCCCGGGGATGAGGGGGTGGTCATATGAGGAGAGGTTGAGTAGATTGGGACTCTACTCATTGGAGTTCAGAAGAATGAGAGGCGATCTTATTGAAACATATAAGATTGTGAAGGGGCTTGATCGGGTGGATGCGGTGAGGATGTTCCCAATGATGGGTGAAACTAGAACTAGGGGGTATAATCTTAAAATAAGGGGCTGCTCTTTCAAAACTGAGATGAGGAGAAACTTCTTCACTCAGAGGGTGGTAGGTTTGTGGAATTTGCTGCCCCAGAAAGCTGTGGAAGCTACATCATTAAATAAATTTAAAACAGAAATAGATAGTTTCCTAGAAGTAAAGGGAATTAAGGGTTATGGGGAGTGGGCAGGAAATTGGACATGAGTCTAGGTTCGGAATGGTCATGGCCCTGTGGGTAGTGGAGTGGGCCCAGGGGCCATGTAGCCTGGTTCTGCTCCTACTGTGTTCTAATTCTGAGTTAGATTTCAGGAGATGGTTTTATTCCTGTCCCTGGCTGGGGTGGAGATCGCCTTTACAGAAGGTAAGTACTGTAGAAAATATAGGGACAGAGTGATCTCCTGGAAGAATTTCGATTGCCTAGATGGGTCGGAGAGGAATTTCCCAGATTTTTTTCTCCCAAATTGGCCATTGGGTCTTTATCTGTTTTTTCGCCTCTCCCGGGAGATCACATGGGTTCGGGTGGATGCAGAGTGATAGAAGATTTGAGGTTAGGATCAGATCAGCCATGATCTTATTGAATGGTGGAGCAGGCTCGAGGGGCCGATTGGCCTTCTCCTGCTCCTATTTCTTATGTTCTTATGTTCTTATGAGAGCGAGAGAGTCAGGGAGAGCGAGAGATTCGGGAAGAGCGAGAGGCAGGGATCGCGAGAATCGTGGAGAGCGAGAATCGTGGAGAGCGATATTTGGGGAGAGCGGGAGTCGGGGAGAGGGAGAGCAGGAGTTGGGGAGAGCAAGAGCGTGTGTCGGGGAGAGCGAGAGTAGGGGACAGCGGGAGTCGGGGAGAGTGAGAGCTAGAGTCGGGGAGAGTGAGTGTCAGTGAGACTGATAGTCGCGGAGAGAGAGAGAGCAAGAGTTGGGGAGAGCGAGAGAGAGAGTCAGGGAGAGCGAGAGAGTTGGAAAGAGCGAGAGGCAGGGATAGCGAGAGCGAGAATCGTGGAGAGCGAGAATCGTGGAGAGCGAGAGCGATAGTTGGGGAGAGCGAGAGTTGGGGAGAGTGAGAGCTAGAGTCGGGGAGAGTGAGTGTCAGTGAGACCAAGAGTCGAGGAGAGAGAGAGCGAGAGGTAGGGTGAGTGAGACCGAGTCGGGGAGAGCGAGAGCAAGAGTTGGGGAGAGCGGGAGTCGGGGATTGCGAGAGCGAGAGTCGGGGAGAGTTAGAGCCAGAGTCGGCGAGAGCGAGTGTCGGGGAGAGCGACAGCGAGAGTCGGGGAGAGCAATGGAGAGAGTCGGGGAGAGCGAAAGCGAGAGTCAGGGAGAATGAGAACGAGAGTCGGGGAGAGCGAGAGCAGGAGCTGGAGAGAGCAAGAGTGAGAGTTGGGGAGAGCAAGAGTAGGGGACAGCGGGAGTCGGGGAGAGTGAGAGCTAGAGTCAGGGAGAGTGAGTGTCAGTGAGACCGAGAGTCGGGGAGAGAGAGAGTGAGAGGCAGGGAGAGCGAGAGAGAGAGTCGTGGAGAGCGAGAGCAAGAGTGGGGGAGAGCGGGAGTCGGGGAGAGGGAGAGTGAAAGCATGGAAGGCAGCCAGCCCAGACGGGGTTTCACCCCGCGTCTTCAAGACCTGCGCAGAGCAGCTGGCTCCTGTGTTCACGGGCATTTTTAACATCTCATTGCAGCAGTCTGTTGTACCAGTGTGCTTCAAGGAGACAACCATTGTGCCGTTACCTAAGAAGACCAAGGTAACAGGCCTCAATGACTATCGTCCCGTGGCTCTAACATCCATAGCCATGAAATGCCTGGAAAAGCTGGTCATGACACACATAAGCAGCATCATATCCAATTCCTTGGACCCGTTCCGGTTCGCATATAGGGCGAACAGGTCTGTAGACGATGCCATCTCCCTAACACTACACACTGCCCTGGAACACCTAGACAGGAGGGACACTTACGTCAGACTGTTGTTCATTGACTACAGTTCTGCATTTAATACTATTATTTCCTCCAAGCTGGTCCTGAAACTGAGGGACCTAGGCCTGGGCACCCCCATCTGCAATTGGATTCTGGATTTCCTGACTGGTAGGCCTCAAGTAGTGAAAATAGGGAACACCTCATCCACTCTGGTTCTCAACACCAGAGCACCACAAGGCTGCTGCCTTAGTCCTTGGCTGTACTCTCTGTTTACACATGACTGTACAGCCATACACAGCAATAATCGGATTATCAAGTTTGCCGACGACACCACAGTAATTGGCCTGATAAGCAACGATGACGAGACGGAGTACAGAGATGAGCTAGTCCAGCTGATGAGATGGTGCAATGACAACAACCTTGCCCTGAATGTTGGCAAAACTAAAGAGCTCATCGTGGACTTCAGAAGCCACCGAGGGAACCATCGCCCCATCAGCATAGACGGGACACCAGTGGAAGTTGTCAGTTGGTTCCGATTCCTGGGTCTGCAGATCTCTGATGACCTGGCCTGGAACCATAATACTGAGGCTATGCTGAAGAAGGCACACCAGCGCCTTTACCCTCTACGGTGCCTAAGGAAATGCGGCATAAGCACACAGTGGCTTGTGAGCTTTTACCGCGGCACCATAGAGTGTGTCTTGATGAGTGGTGTCAATGTGTGGTATGGTAACACCACTGCACGGAACAAGAAAGCCATCCAGAGAGTTGTGAATACGGCAGAAAAGAACATCGGGTGCGCACTTCCGTCCATCGAGGAGATCTTCCAGACCAGGTGCCGGAACAAGGCCCGCTCCATCATCCAGGACCCCAATCACCCTGGGCACAAACTGTTCTCCCTCCTGCGGTCCGGACGTCGGTACCGCAGCATCCGAACCAGGACCAGCAGGTTTAAGAACAGTTTCTATCCACAGGCAGTGTGCCTACTGAACTGCTAATCGCACTGCCCCATATATTATAGTTATATGTTTATGTAAATATATATATTATACTTATATTACCATATATTTATCATATTACATTACTATTATTTCCAGTGGTAATTGAGGCTTTTTTGCACTATTCAACATATCCTGCAACTTGGACTGTTATTGCTATACTTTTTGCTTATTTGCTTATTGTTTTTATTTATACTTGTTTTTATTTTTTTGCTTTTATATTATATGCTTGTATTGTGGGAGTGAGTGGGGAGTAAGCATTCCATTGTACTAGTTACATATGGCAATAAAATGATCATGAATCTTGAATCTTGAGTGAGAGTCGGGGACTGCAAGAGCGAGAGTCGGGGAGAGTGAGAGCAAGAGTCGGCGAGAGCGAGTGTCGGGGAGAGCGAGAGTGAGAGTCAGGGAGAGCAAGAGAGAGAGTCGGGGAGAGTGAGAGCGAGAGGCAGGGAGAGCGAGAGTAGGGGACAGCGGGAGTCGGGGAGAGTGAGAGCGAGAATCGTGGAGAGCGAGAGCGGGCGTCAGGGAGAGCGAGAGTCGGGGAGAGTGAGAGCGAGAGTCGGGGAGAGTGAGAGTCGGGGAGATTGAGAGCGAGAGTCGGGGAGATTGAGAGTGAGAGTAGGCGAGAGTGAGAGCGAGAATCGGGGAGAGTGAGAGTCGAGGAGAGGGAGAGCATGAATCGGGGGAACGAGTGCAAAAGTCAGGGAGAGGGAGAGCGAGAGTCGGCGAGAGCGAGAGTCGGGGAGAGCGTGAGCGAGAGTCGGCGAGAGCGAGAGTCGGGGAGAGCGAGAGTCAGGGAGACTGAGAGCGAGAGTCGGGGGGAGTGAGAGCGAGCGTCGGGGATCGGGAGAGTTGGGGAGCAGGAGACTGTGAGTCGGGGAGAGGGAGAGTGTGAGTCGGTGAGAGTAAGGGAGAGCGAGAGTCAGGGAGAGTGAGAGCGAGAGTCAGGGAGAGCGAAAGCAAGAGCCAGGGAGCGCGAGAGTGAAAGTCGGGGAGACCGATGGCAAGAGTCGGGGTGAGCGAGAGTGAGAGTGAGGCTTGGAGAGAGCAAGAGTGAGATTCGGAGAGAGTGAGAGCGAGACACGGGGAGAGCAAGGGCGAGGGACGGGGAGAGTGAGAGTAGGGGACAGCGGGAGTCGGGGAGAGTGAGAGCTAGAGTCGCGGAGCGCGAGAGCGAGAATCGTGGAGAGCGAGAGCGATAGTTGGGGAGAGCGGGAGACGGGGAGAGCGAGAGCGAGAGTCAGGGAGAGCGAGAGTAGGGGACCGCGGGAGTCAGGGAGAATGAGAGCGAGAGTCGGGGAGAGCGAGAGCAGGAGTTGGGGAAAGCAAGAGCGAGAGTCGGGGAGAGCGAGAGTACGGGACAGCGGGAGTCGGGGAGAGTGAGAGCTAGTGTCGGGGAGAGCGAGTGTCAGTGAGACCAAGAGTCGAGGAGAGAGAGAGCAAGAGTGGGGGAGAGCGAGAGCGAGAGTCGGGGAGAGCGAGAGCGAGGTTCGGGGAGAGCAAGAGAGAGTCGGGGAGAGCGAGAGCGAGAGGCAGGGAGAGCGAGACCGAGAGTCGGGGAGAGCGAGAGTGAGAGTTGGGGAGAATGAGAGCGAGAGTCGGGGAGAGCGAGAGCAAGATTCAGGGAGAGAGAGAGCAAGAGTCGGGGAGAGGGAGAGCAAGAGTCAGGGAGAGAGGGAGCGAGAGTCTGGGAGAGCGAGAGCCGCAGGGAGAGCGAGAGCAAGATACGGGGAGAGAGAGAGTCGGGGATGTGGTGTATGTGCCTTTAAGAGCCCCCTGTGTACTGTAATGCCGGTAATGGCCACTCGGGCTATATAAGCCTGTATAGTGTCTTGTATCTGTTAGTTCACCTCCAGACTTTGTTCAGTAAACTCCTGTGAAACCAACTCCTGCATTCCGTGTCTCCATTAACACACGGATACAACAGTGGCGACGAATTGGAAACGGACTTACCTGCAATTCGGCAGCACCTCAAGGAGATTGATTCCTCAGACGAAAGTCGAAGAAAAACAAGAAAGAAAAAAAACTGTGGTTTCACCAGCTAGCCGAGCTGGTGACAGGTACTGCAATAATCCTTCCTGGGTGGAGGGCTGGGGCTTCATCGGCTGGCTCTGCAGCGGGGCCGAGCAGCGAAGGCGGAGGCAAACAGAGACAGAGGGGGGGGAGCACTCGGGAGACGGCCGGCGCTGCAAAGCAGGTCGGCGTTCGGACCAAGCGGGGGAGGGAAAAGTCCCAGAGAGTCTGGCGGGAATGAGTCTCCACCTATTGAAAAAACCTATGTAAATAAAAACCGCGGAGAACAGCGTTGTCGGCAGCGGCAGCGGCGGGAAAGCGCGGGAAGCACCATTTTTTTTTCAGGATGCCTAAGGCTGGCAATATTAATGTTTTCGATAGCGATATAGAGGATTGGACCACATATGTGGAAAGAGTGGAGGTATATTGCACAGCAAATGAAATAGAAGATGATAAAAAGGCATCAATACTTCTAAATCTAATGGGCGCAAGGACATACGGGCTGTTACGAAACTTAATCACTCCAGCCAAACCAAAGGACAAGAATTTTAAGGAGATTGTTGATACCCTACAGGAGCACTTAAACCCAACACCGCTGCTGATAGCGGAATGATTCAAATTCTTCAAGAGGAATCAGCACAAGAATGAAAGTAACGCTGATTACCTCACCGAATTAAGGAAGCTGTCAAAGCACTGCCAATTCGGGGCGGGACAGGCAGATTCTCTTCAAGACAAATTCGTCTGCGGTCTCCTAAGTGAAGGAACACAGAAAAGGCTACTTTCTGAGAAAGATTTGACACTGGACAAGGCTTTCAGTGTGGCTGTATCATACGAAGCAGCCGCAAGAGGAGCTGCAGAGATACAACAAAAGCCACAGGACTTTGGCACCCATGAAATGACACAGAGTTTCGAGAGATGTTATCGCTGTGGCAGATCCACCCATGACCAGAGGGACTGCTGGTTCAAGGACAAAGCATGCAGGCAATGTGGAAAGATTGGACACATTGCACGTGTATGCCGATCTGGAAAAAAAAATCCACGGACAGGAAAAAAATCAATAAGGAAAAGTACAGAAAGGTACAAATGATGACGGACAGTAGCTCCGAAGACCAGAAGAGCGATAGCGACTCCGGAAACAAGAGACTAAGCTGTCTCAAATTACATAATGTAATTGCCAAAGAAGATTACCAGACCATTTGGGTTACCCTCACGATAGCGGGGTCCCCAGTTAAAGTGGAGCTAGATACAGGATCAGCTCTGACTGTCATAAGTCGACGGGATTACAAGCGGCTATTTCCGCATATACCTTTGAAAGACACATCCATTATCTTGAAAACATATACGGGGCCGAAAGTATACCCCAAAGGGAAAATAAAGATGCCTGTTGTATACAACGGCAAGGAAATACAGAAGTTGTATTTATACGTTCTGCAAGATGGTGGTCCACAGCTGCTGGGACGTGAATGGATCAGGAAGATACGTTTAGACTGGCACTCCATTCAGGCACTGACAGTGACCAGTAAGAAAAAAAATGATGATGACGTCATACCTGAATGATTAAACGACATCTTGGCCAATGCCAAGGAAGTGTTTCAACAGGAACTAGGAATCTTGAAAGGCGTCACCGCCTCAATAAAAGTGGAAGATGCGGCAATTCCCAAGTTTTTAAGGCAAGGCCGGTGCCATACGCAATTCGTCCAGCAGTCGAGGCAGAGCTGGAGAATTTGGAAAAGGCAGGCGTATTATCCAAGATAGATTGGAGCGAGTGGGCAACACCCATCGTCCCGGTCATGAAGAAAACATTGAATAATGATAAATGTGCTGCCTCTCCCTCTAACTTAACCTCACTGTATGTATTTAACTTACTTATATATGTATAACCTACCTGTTGGGGCCGTTGCCCCTTTAACTTACCTTTTAGGGCCATTGCCCCTTTAAGACGCGCCTTAGCGTGCTGACGTCACGTCACGTACAACGTAGCGTGCTGACGTCACGGCACGTACGACGTGACGTGCGTGAGGCGGCTGCCGGCCCGACTCGGCCTTCCAGAAAGGCTGCCGGCACAGCCCGGCCTAGCGTCTTTGGCCGCATCTACCAGCCGCCGGGAGCGACGCGATCTTCCGCTCCCGCGGCAAGCATCGGCTCAGCCTGGCCTCCAGCTCCCGCTCCCGACTTCGGCCTCCACGGCCAGAAACGCGACCACGCGCATCACGTGACGCCCCAAGCGCGGACAACGCTACCGAGCGTGATGAGGTCATCACGCTCCCCACAGGACTGCTACGTAGTCCTCGTGGAGTCCTCGCTGGGACACAGACCTACACCACGGTGCTCCTACAGCAGCACAGGCTCCGGGCAGTTGTATTGTCCCCATGCTTGAGTCTTGGAAATTGTTTGTCTGTAAGTATTTTAGAATGCTATGGATGATTAATGTGCACTGTATGTTGTAGAAAATGTTTAGTTGTAACTTTTCTCTGCCTAGCTGATTAACTAGTAGCTGTATTTTCATACACTATGTACAGGGCTAATTTAAAGAGAATGCCTCCCAGTTTACTAAATGTACTGTGTTGCTCAGGCGTACCTAAATCTGTGTATACATATCAGTTATGCGCCTGTATACTAATGTGTGCTTCCATTTCTGTGTTGTATTTCAGTTTTACAATTAGAATCGTTCAGTAAAGTGTTACAAGAAAAGTCAAGCCTTGTGATTTTATTGGAAGATATCGAGTTGTTCGCTATCTGTCTAGCTCTGCATAGAATCGCGTTGCGAGGGCAGAACAGTAAAAAGACAACAGCACAGCGGGCTCAAGCGCAGGAAGATACCACTCAGCTACCATGAGTCTACGCTCAGGAAAACAATATACCCTAGAGGACGTCGACCAGTCAAGCGAGAAGCATGAGCCTCTCCTAGCAAACGATGCCAAGTCACAGCCCTCTAAAGTATCCCCTAGGTCATCTCGGCGGTCCAGCAGACCGTCGTCATCGACAGCTTCTGCAGCCGCCAAAGCACGTGCCAAGGCAAAAGCTGCCCAGGCTCAATTGTCCTTCGCTGAAAAAGAAGCTGACCTTATGAAGCAGAGAGCCGACCTCGAAGCTAGTATGATGAAGCAGAAAGCTGACCTTATGAAGCAGAGAGCCGACCTCGACGCTAGTGTGATGAAGCAGAGAGCTGACCTCGACGCTAGTGTGATGAAGCAGACAGCACAGTCCTCTAAAGTATCCACTAGATCATCTCGGCAGTCCAGCAGACCGTCGTCATCGACAGCTTCTGCAGCCGCCAAAGCACGTGCCAAGGCAAAAGCTGCCCAGGCTCAATTGGCCCTTGCTGAAAAAGAAGCTAGGGTTATGAAGCAGAGAGCTGACCTCGCTGCCAGTCTCCACATTCTCCAAAGCCAGAGAGCTGCCGCTAAAGCTAAAGCCGCAGCTTATGAAGAAGGTGAGGAGAACGAAGGCGGGGAGCCCAGCCAGGAAACATATGTTCTGGGACAGCCCCTCAGTCCAGTGCAACGTACAAGTGAGTGTGTCCAACAACACTCCAAATTGTTCTCCAAGGAAACATCCAACTATCTCAACGCAGAACCAGCTACTCAACACAGTAGCAAACAGCCTGTTTTTGGAGACACTGAGCTTAAAGGAGAAGAAACAAGCAAGACTTACCTACAGAGACCTCCACAGCACTCGGCCAATCCAGCCAAGCAGTCCTCACCCGAGCCACAGGGTACACAGGACCTCGCTGGGTGCCTTATCCGCCGAGAGTTGTTGAGTTCGGGCCTTCTGGAGTTAGATGGCCGTCCTGAAAGTTGTTGGTCATGGAAAGAGCCCAACCTGAGACTACACAAGGTAGCATCGAACAGTGGACAGGTGATGGAAGCCTTCCCTGCAGAGGACCGTGCCAAGGATCTGAAGGATTTGCACCTTGGAGTGGATCCTCCCCCCCTTCAACGGAGCCTGGGGCTCTCCTGGAACCTGGAAACAGACAGCGTCACATTCCTGGTGTCCCGTGAAGAAAGGCCATTCACACGGAGAGACATCCTGTCCACAGTCAACAGTTTGTACGACCCTTTGGGGTTCGTAGCTCCCATAACAATGCAAGGAAAAGCATTTGTACGGGAACTCTCATCGGATCAGAGTGAGTGGGATGCTCCACTCCTCCCTGAAAAAGAAGCAAAATGGAACCTACAGTTGATCAGAGACAAGATTGACATCGATGTGGGCGCCGTCAAGTTCTTCATGGACAGCAAGATTGTACTTGGTTACATCCACAACTCCACAAGAAGGTTTTACGTGTATGTTTCCAACTGGGTGACTCGTATCAGACGATCCACTCACCCTGACCAGTGGTGCTATGTCCCCACGGACCTGAACCCTGCAGACCATGCTACCAGGTCTATACCAGCAGCACACCTACAGCAAAGCAGTTGGTTCTCGGGCCCCTCTTTCCTGTCTAATGTCAACACAGAGGAGACTCCTGAGTCCAATCCCTTCACCCTTGTGGAGCCTGAAGCTGATACCGAGATTCGGCCTGAAGTTACGACCCTGGTCACCAAAGCCTCAGAATCTCAGTTGGGCTCACAAAGCTTCGAGCGATTCTCAAGCTGGAGAACACTCTGCCGAACCACAGCCCGACTCATTCATGTAGCAGCATCCTTCAAGGGGAATTCGGACAACATAGAACGCAAAGGATGGAAATGTTCTAAAGAAGTATCCAGCACAAGTGAGCCATCACAAGCCAAAGGTGTGATCATTCGCTCTGTCCAGCATGATGTCTTCAAGGAGGAATTCAAATGTCTTGAAGAGGGACAGACATTCCCCAAGCAAAGAGGAGAGTATTTGTCCACCCTACAGAGCCGTAGGAAATGGACAGAAGACAAGCCAAACGTCAAAGTGAGAGACGTTGTCTTGCTGAAAGACAGCCAAGCACGCAGAAATGAATGGCCAGTGGGCCTGGTTGTCAAAACTCTGCCGACCAGGGACAAGAGGGTCCGCAAGGTGGAGGTGAAGATTGTCAAGGAGGGGCCTATCAAAGTGTTTCTGAGGCCAGTCTCAGAGATCCTCCTTTCTGAAGTAACCTAGAGAACGAACTCTGAGTATGTTGCAGCCAAAGGACGTTTTCTTCAGGTTTATTTTGTATCTGTAGTGGTACAATGGAATTGTACCAAGCGGGGAGTGTGCTGCCTCTCCCTCTAACTTAACCTCACTGTATGTATTTAACTTACTTATATATGTATAACCTACCTGTTGGGGCCGTTGCCCCTTTAACTTACCTTTTAGGGCCATTGCCCCTTTAAGACGCGCCTTAGCGTGCTGACGTCACGTCACGTACAACGTAGCGTGCTGACGTCACGGCACGTACGACGTGACGTGCGTGAGGCGGCTGCCGGCCCGACTCGGCCTTCCAGAAAGGCTGCCGGCACAGCCCGGCCTAGCGTCTTTGGCCGCATCTACCAGCCGCCGGGAGCGACGCGATCTTCCGCTCCCGCGGCAAGCATCGGCTCAGCCTGGCCTCCAGCTCCCGCTCCCGACTTCGGCCTCCACGGCCAGAAACGCGACCACGCGCATCACGTGACGCCCCAAGCGCGGACAACGCTACCGAGCGTGATGAGGTCATCACGCTCCCCACAGGACTGCTACGTAGTCCTCGTGGAGTCCTCGCTGGGACACAGACCTACACCACGGTGCTCCTACAGCAGCACAGGCTCCGGGCAGTTGTATTGTCCCCATGCTTGAGTCTTGGAAATTGTTTGTCTGTAAGTATTTTAGAATGCTATGGATGATTAATGTGCACTGTATGTTGTAGAAAATGTTTAGTTGTAACTTTTCTCTGCCTAGCTGATTAACTAGTAGCTGTATTTTCATACACTATGTACAGGGCTAATTTAAAGAGAATGCCTCCCAGTTTACTAAATGTACTGTGTTGCTCAGGCGTACCTAAATCTGTGTATACATATCAGTTATGCGCCTGTATACTAATGTGTGCTTCCATTTCTGTGTTGTATTTCAGTTTTACAATTAGAATCGTTCAGTAAAGTGTTACAAGAAAAGTCAAGCCTTGTGATTTTATTGGAAGATATCGAGTTGTTCGCTATCTGTCTAGCTCTGCATAGAATCGCGTTGCGAGGGCAGAACAATAAATCTGAAGAACAGAGAAAAATTCGCATCTGTGGGGACGTCAAGGTGACTGTAAACCCGGTCCTTCACACGGTACAGTATCCTCTTCCGAGGATAGAAGATATTATTGCCTCACTATCCGGAGGGAAACGTTTCACCAAAATTGACTTGGCACAGGCATATCTACAGATGAAGGTTGAAGAGGCCTCTGAAATGTATCTCACGATAAATACACACAAAGGCCTGTACCAGTACAATCGACTGGTTTTCGGAGTAGCATCAGCTCCAGCTATCTGGCAAAGAGCTATGGAGCAAGTCCTCCAAGGGGTTCCGGGGACTCAATGCTACATAGACGACATCCTTGTAACAGGAGAAAATGACAACGAGCACCTTGCCAATTTGGAGCAGGTGCTCACTAGGCTGAGAGAACGGGGCCTACGAGCAAATCGCCCCAAGTGCGAATTTTTCCAGAAACAAATATCATATTGTGGCCACATAATTAACGAGGAAGGGTTGCATAAGTCACCTGAAAAAATTGAAGCGGTCATAAAAGCCCCAGCACCTGAAAATGTCTCACAATTAAGGTCGTTCCTGGGATTGATAAATTACTATCATAAATTTTTACCGAACTTGTCAACTCTTCTGCACCCTCTTAACGAACTGCTGCAAATGGGAGTAATTTGGAAATGGAGCGAAGACTGTAAACGTGCCTTCCATAAATGCAAAGGCTTGATCACGTCCAAGGAAGTTTTGGCTCATTACAACCCATCACTGCCAATCAGACTGGCGTGCGATGCATCCCCTTACGGCGTAGGAGCGGTATTATCGCATAGATTCCCTGATGGCTCGGGGCGGCCGATAGCTTTTGCGTCACGCTCATTGAACTCAGCTGAGCGTAACTATGCCCAGATCGACAGGGAAGCACTCTGCCTGGTATGGGGAGTGAAGAAATTCAACCATTACCTACACGGACAAAAATTTACCTTGTTGACTGACCATCAACCCCTCGTCTCCATATTCAACCCTAAAAAGGGTGTTCCCATTATGACAGCGCAAAGGCTACAGAGGTGGTCCCTTTTCCTAGGGGCACACCAATATGACATAGAATACAAAGGATCAAAACAACATGGGAATGCTGACGGTTTATCACGCCTACCGTTGCCAACGGTAGAAGAGGCACCTACAGTGGACCCAGTGGAGATGTTCCACTCAACCATAGTGGAATGCCTACCAGTAACAAATTCTGCCATTGAAAAGGAAACGAGAAATGACCCGACTCTCACGAGTCTACGATTTAACGGTGAAGGGATGGCCAGCACATGGCGAACCACTGTTGCCAGCATGCTCGCAAAGAAGAGAACAGCTGTCAGTGTGCCGAGGAACCTTGATGTGTGGATCCAGAGTGGTGATTCCACCCAAACTCCAGGATAAAGTGCTAAAGGAGCTTCACGAGGGGCATCTGGGTGGAGTGAAAATGAAGAACCTAGCCAGAGCATTTGTGTGGTGGCCAGGTATCGATGGAGACATCGAAGAAATGACCAAGAGCTGCCTAGGATGCCAGAAGGTCCAAAACGCCCCACCACAAGCCCCTCTACATCCATGGGAGTGGCCCTCATCTCCATGGCAAAGGGTACACATCGACTTTGCTGGTCCATTTATGGACTCAATGTTCTTAATCGCGGTTGATGCACACTCCAAGTGGCCGGAGGTAATAAAGATGTCCTCCACCACCACGGAAAAAACCATCACAGTATTAAGGACCATATTTGCCAGGAATGGGCTGCCTGAACAGATCTGTTCTGATAATGGACCGCAATTTGTGTCCGAAGAATTCAGGAAGTTCTTAAAAAAACAATGGGGTTAAGCACTACACGTCCGCCCCATACCATCCCGCCACCAATGGATTGGCTGAAAGGTTTGTCCAGACCTTCAAGAAGGCCATAAAGGCCATGCGTAATGAAGACATAAATCTACAGCATAAGGTAGATAACTTCTTGTTTGCATACAGGAATGCAACACATGTGGTTACAAACCAAACTCCCGCGATGATGTTCTTCAATAGAAGCCTAAGATGCCGGCTGGATTTGATCAAGCCAAACATCAGAAGGGACGTAGAGAACCGGCAATTTCAAGGCATGAATGAAAGGCCAACTAGAACCTTCCAGATAGGTCAACAAGTTTTGGCCCGGGACTACCGTACCGAGAAATGGCAGCCTGGAACTATTTGCACACGACTAGGACCGCTGATGTATACTGTGGACATTGGGGAAAGCATAATAAGGCGCCATGCTGACCAGATCAAAGAGTCATCCGAAAAGGGACAACCTACGCCATAACTCTATACGCCTAATGATGAAGCAGAGATACCCATAGTATCTACCTCCGATCCTGTGATACTGGAACCAGATGAACCCGACACTGGCATTCAAGCCGAATCGACCTTGCCAAAAGAACCTACTACACCACCAAAAACTACTACACCACCGAGGCGTTATCCGGACCGAGTCAGGAAGCCTCCAGAGAGACTGACTTATAATTGATTAACTGCAGCAAATGTGTAGATTATTGTTCTTGTAACATGTTAATTAATGATTACTTAAAATGTTATGTACTGGTTGTCTAAAAGGGGAGGAATTGTGGTGTATGTGCCTTTAAGAGCCCCTGTGTACTGTAATGCCGTTAGTGGCCACTCGGGCTATATAAGCCTGTATAGTGTCTTGTATCTGTTAGTTCACCTCCAGACTATGTTCAGTAAACACCTGTGAAACCAACTCCTGCATTCCGTGTCTCCATTAACACATGGATACAACAGAGAAAACTCTTGCAGACCAAGTTTGATGAAACAAAATGAAATTTTATTGCATATGGAAAAATAAATCAAATGCAAGCAGATAAAAGAGTACATGGGAGGGAAAAACACAAACAAATCATAACGACACAATACTAACTAAGGCAAATACAGGCATCTTATACTCTACAAAGATCATCAAGAAATAAGGAAACACATGGAACATTGAGGGACAACAGCTCATGTTAATTGTATTCTTAAGTCCACCCCCTTAAACCTATCTAGATCTGATTGTGAAGGGCCAGAAACATGCTCACCAGTCCAACTAGGAAGTGCCAGGTTTTGAAAGCAAGTCTGTGTTTTGATCCCTTCAGGCGCCCCGTCTCCTCGTGGATCGTGGAACCCCTGTGAGCTGCGCCACACCTCTCTCCTGAGGTGGGTGTCAGGGCGGCTGGACACCGGCGGGCCTGGATGGCGGCGGGGTCGAGGATCGTCGGCTCGACCCTGGTCAGAGGAGCCTTGGGCTGGTCTTCATATAGGTTCCTTCAGTTTAATTTTCGTCTCTTCCCGAGCCGGAGTGGCTGGAAGATTTCTTCTCTCGGGGTTTTAATTTTTTGTTTCTTCTCCCAAGTTGGCTCGATGGCCTCTTGTTTCGGCAACGGCCCAGGGATGGTCGATGATCTCCCGATATTTTTCCCCGGGGCGGGACGCCGGCTTCGAACGGCCTTCTTGATGTTGGCTTAATTCTTCTTCCTCCTCCGATGGTGGAGAGGAGTTCATTGATCTTCTCCCAAACCAACTCCTCTTGTTCCACTGCCACTCGGTCGTGTGTCTCTGCCACTGTAACTGTCTCTGTTCAACTCCCACTCCTCCAATTATACTTTTTCTTCAGGAGCCTCCACTTCCCGCCCAAAATCAGGTTAGTCTTTGTTTAACTTTTGGCGGGCTGGGGGCACAGCGGGGTAGTTATTATATTTTAAAATGTTTTAGATGGCCGGTAAAGGCCCATCTCTGGTCTGGAATGACCTTCATTGTTTTTAATGTCCTGCTGATCTTGTTATCTAGTCCTTAGTGCGGTTCTCATGAATATGAAATTGTCCCCTTTTGTCTGGGTCAACATTTAGATGGCCTCTGTCTCCAGGCCGATCTTGACTGGATCTGCATCTAATCCATATGTATATGTGTGGGACTGGTTTCGTTGTCTCAGAAACAGCTTCCAGAACTTACTGTGGGTTGAATCCACAAAGCTGTCTGAGGATTCGTAGGCACCATTTTAAAATGTCCCAATAAGCCGGTCACATGGTGTGGCAGCCATTTTGTATGCTCCTTTTTTTGGGCTTCTTTTAAACCTGTCTTTAAAATCATGGCCTCTTCTGCCAATTGACCCTTATTAATGTAAAGTTCAATTTTGTGAATCCTACAGTTGGAATCTGGAACTCACTGCCTGAAAGGGTGGTAGCAGCAGGAACCCTCAACATTCAAGAAGCATTTGGATGAGCACTTGAAATGCCATAGCATACAAGGCTACGGACCAAATGCTGGAAAATGGGATTAGACTAGACAGGGCCTGATGGCCGGTGCAGACACGATGGGCCGAAGGGCCTCCTTGTGTGCTGTATAACTCTGACAGCGAGAGCCAGAGGTGGGGGGGGGAAGAGGGCGAGCGAGAGCCGGGGGGGGGGGAGAAGGCGAGCGAGAGCCGGGGGGGGGGAGAGGGCGAGCGAGAGCCGGGGGGGGAGAGGGCGAGCGAGAGCCGGGGGGGGAGAGGGCGAGCGAGAGTCGGGGAGAGCGAGGGCGAGAGTCGGGGAGAGCGAGGGCGAGGGTCAGGGAGAGCGAGGGCGAGGGTCGGGGAGAGCGAGGGCGAGGGTCGGGGAGAGCGAGGGCGAGGGTCGGGGAGAGCGAGGGCGAGGGTCGGGGAGGGCGAGGGTCGGGGAGGGCGAGGGTCGGGGAGGGCGAGGGTCGGGGAGGGCGAGGGCGAGGGTCGGGATGGGCGAGGGTCGGGGAGGGCGAGGGCGAGGGTCGGGGAGGGCGAGGGTCGGGGAGGGCGAGGGCGAGGGTCGGGGAGGGCGAGGGCCGGGGAGGGCGAGGGCGAGGGTCGGGGAGGGCGAGGGTCGGGGAGGGCGAGGGTCGGGGAGGGTGAGGGTCAGGGAGGGCGAGGGTCGGGGAGGGTCGGGGAGGGCGAGGGTCGGGGAGGGCGAGGGTCGGGGAGAGCGAGGGCGAGGGTCGGGGAGAGCGAGGGTTGGGGAGAGCGAGGGCGAGGGTCGGGGAGAGCGAGGGCGAGAGTCGGGGAGAGCGAGGGCGAGGGTCGGGGAGAGCGAGGGTCAGGGAGAACGAGGGCGAGGGTCGGGGAGAGCGAGGGCGAGGGTCGGGGAGAGCGAGGGTCAGGGAGAGCGAGGGCGAGGGTCGGGGAGAGCGAGGGTCGGGGAGAGCGAGGGCGAGGGTCAGGGAGAGCGAGGGCGAGGGTCGGGGAGAGCGAGGGCGAGGGTCGGGGAGAGCGAGGGTCGGGGAGAGCGAGGACGAGGGTCGGGGAGAGCGAGGGCGAGGGTCGGGGAGAGCGAGGGCGAGGGTCGGGGAGAGCGAGGGTCGGGGAGAGCGAGGGTCGGGGTGAGCGAGGGTCGGGGAGGGCGAGGGCGAGGGTCGGGGAGGGCGAGGGTCGGGGAGGGCGAGGGTCGGCGAGGGCGAGGGCGAGGGTCGGGGAGGGCGAGGGTCGGGGAGGGCGAGGGTCGGGGAGGGCGAGGGCGAGGGTCGGGGAGGGCGAGGGTCGGCGAGGGCGAGGGTCGGGGAGGGCGTGGGGAGGGCGAGGGTCGGGGAGGGCGAGGGCGAGGGTCGGGGAGGGCGAGGGCGAGGGTCGGGGAGGGCGAGGGTCGGGGAGGGCGAGGGCGAGTGCCGGGGAGGGCGAGGGCCGGGGAGGGCGAGGGCCGGGGAGGGCGAGGGCGATGGCCGGGGAGGGCGAGGGCCGGGGAGGGCGAGGGAGGGCGAGGGCCGGGGAGAGCGAGGGCAAGGGCGAGGGCCGGGGAGGGCGGGGGCGAGGGCCGGGGAGGGCGGGGGCGAGGGCCGGGAGAGCGAGAGCTGGATAGAGAGTCGGGGAGAGCCAGTGTCGGATAGAGAGTCGGGGAGAGCGAGTGTCGGGGTTGGGGAGAGAGAGCGAGAGTTGGGGAAAGCGAGGTTGAGAGTCGGGGACAGTGAGAGTCGTTGAGAGTGAGAGCGAGAGTCATGGCGAGTGAGAGTCGAGGAGAGTGAGAGCGAGAGTCGAGGAGAGTGAGAGCAAGGGTAGAGAGAGAGTCGGGGATGGTGAGATCAAGAGTCGGGGTGAGCGAGAGCGAGTCGGGGTGAGCGAGAGCGAGTCGGGGTGAGCAAGAGCGAGTCGGGGAGAGAGTCGGGGAGAGCCAGATTCGGGGAGAGCGAGAGTGAGAGTCGGGGAGAGCGAGTGCGAGAGTTGGGGAGAGGGAGAGTGAGAGTCGATGAGAGTGTGAGTGACAGTCGATGAGAGCGAGAGTAGAGAGAGAGTTGGGGAGGGTGAGATCGAGAGTCGGGGAGAGCGAGAGTCCGCGAGAGCGAGGATGGGACCCAGGAGCGAGGATGGGACCCAGGAGCGAGGATGAGCCACAGGCGCGAGGACGGGGCCCGGGAGCGAGGTCGGGGCCCGGGAGCGAGGACGGGGCCCGGGAGCGAGGTCGGGGCCCGGGAGCGAGGTCGGGGCCCGGGAGCGAGGTCGGGGCCTGGGAGCGAGGTCGGGACCCGGGAGCGAGGACGGGACCCGGGAGCGAGGACGAGGCCCAGCAGCGAAGTCAGGACCCAGGAGTGAGTTCGGGACACAGGAATGATGATAGGACTTGGGAGCGAGGTCGGGGCCCGGGAGCGAGGTCGGGGCCCGGGAGCGAGGTCGGGGCCCGGGAGCAAGGTCGGGGCCCGGCAGCAAGGTCGGGACCCGGGAGCGAGGTTTACAGTCTTAAATAACAGTACTTTACTAGATTCACACATTACTAGATTCACACAAGGAAAACAGTAACAAACATAAGAGCTCAAGACAAGCTACCAAATGGCTAGTCAAGATAGGAACTCAGGATAAGCTTCCATGAGGCAACCCACTTGTCCAGACTGAGCTCGAGACAAGCTACCACATAGGCAACTGGCTTGCCGAGATAAGACTCAAGACAAGCTACCACAGGGGTAATCGGCTTATCAATACAGAGCTCAAGACAAGCTACCACAGGGCAACATGCTTGTCCAGACTGAGCAACTTGTCAGCACCTTGTCAAGACCGAGATCAAAAGGAAGAACCACAAACTTAAATACAAGCAACAACCATGGCAAGCTGCCGCAGAGCACAAGGCAAGTCAAGGCAGAGCACCTAGTCAAGGTTAACTCCCTTGTCAGGACTGAGCACAAAGGAAAAAACCACAGAACTTAAATATCAACAAAACCAGGTGAAACCAATGAACAGATAAAAGGCAGTTAACTAATAAACACAAGAGACTAGAAACAATTAACAAAGGGAAACCAACAAGTGAAGGTGCCATCTAGAGGTTGCAGAAGGAACTGACTGGCACCCTCACAACCTCATTCCAGACCTTGCTGTCTGTGGAGCAGGTTGTGCTGCAGCAGCAGAGTGGAAAGTGGTGGTCTCCTTGACCTGGGAGTGAAGGGGAAGGAGAGACCCCAGGCCACCATCAACCATCTACAACATCATCTACCAAGGTGCCTGGAGAGAGAGGAGGAGAGGGAAAAAGGAGGCCAGCATTTACAACAAGAGAGGCTTTTCCATCACTGCCTCCCCAAATTGGCCTCCATTCCAGGAGAGGGAGAGAGGGGAGAGGAGCGGCCTTCAACACCCACTACTTGGAAGGAGGGTAGGAGCAACTTCTTTTCCATTTGAACTTCTGCAGGGGGGTGTCATTCGGTGCATTCCCCAAAGACTTTGTATTGTGGGTAGGGGGAGGAAAGAAGACCGGGCCGGAAGACCAAGGGGTGTCAAAAGCCCCTTCCATTGCCTGGCCTGGGTTAGCTGGAGCTGCCCAGGTGAAGCCTTCATCGCGAAGACCTGGTGTGGGGCTGAATCTGGGCTTTTCTCCAGCTTTCCCAGGCGAAGACATCTTCTCCCCCTGCCTGAAGACCACCCGCAGAGACTTTATTTATTTTTCCATCGGGGAGTGCACCCCTGCTGACGCCCACCCACCCACCTACCATCCTGAGTGGCGCCCCTGCCTTTGCGGCCTCCCTCCTTCCCACCCCCCCCTCTCTTTGTCTCTCTCTCTGTCTCTCAGGAGGGACCTCTGGTTCAAACTTCTTACCTATTGCCACTTGAGCAGAGGGGAGTAGGCCCCTCTCCCAATTACTTCCAACAAGGGGAGAGGCGGGCCTTAGTTTAACAGCTCCCACTGCTCAAGGGAAGACTTAATTAAAGAAAAAAACCTGTGGCCTTTTAACACCTTCAGGCCTGTGACTTGGGGTGAGTGTAGCTCTTTCTTTTTAAAAAAGAGAACCACCCCATAATGGCGAGTACATCTTCGCCGGTGGCGGGGTCAGCCAGGTCGTACGCGAGAGTGGTAGCCACAGCCACATCCGCTCTCGCTTCTTCTGCTGCCCCGTCACCTTTTAAACTTATCACCAAAAAGCTTGGGGTGAAGAGCTACACCCACCCCAATATGACAATTGAGGCGTGCGTTAAGGCCATGGCTGGGGTTGTCGGCCCTTCAGCCATCCTTGCCGCCTCAAAAATGTACGGGAAGGCTGTGTTCTTCCTGGGGTCGGAGCGGGCGGTGTCCCTGGCCATCACAAAGGGGCTCACTGTGGGCGGGACCTTCCTGGCGGTGGATCCTCTCGAGGCCACCACGAGGAGGATCGTTATTTCTAACGTCCCGCCCTACATTCCTGGTGAGCTCCTCCTCCCCCACTTGCACCAACTTGGGGAGGTGAGGTCGGGGATTGCGCCTATCCCGCTCGGCTGCCGGGAAGCCAGCCTTCGGCACGTTTTCTCCTTCCGGCGCCAGGTCTACATCCAGCTGGCGCAGGAGGAGGACACCGACGGGGCATTTGTCGTCCTCCACGAGGAGACTGCTTACCGCGCCTTTTGGACGTCGGACGGTGTGCGGTGCCACGCCTGCAAGGAGGTGGGGCATATTAGAAAGAACTGCCCCGCCTCCAAGGCCGCCAGATCGTCTGGCGTGGCCGAGGCTGGCGCCGCCACCGCTCCTCTCCCCGGGTCTGGCCGCGCCCCCCAAACAACTGATGCGCGGTCGTCGTCGGAGGCCGATACCACCGGGGCCTCCGGCGGGGGGGAGGGAGCCCATCCGAGCGGAAAGAAGGCGCGGGGCAAATCCAAGCATTTCAGGGTGGGTCCCCCCGCGGAGGGCGAGCCCCTGGACTTAGATCCCCTGACACACGCGCGCATTGCGGAGTTGGTCGGGGCAGACGAGAGCGGGAGGGGCCGCGTGCCCGAGCCTGTGGCCGCCGCCGCCGAGGCGGAAACGTTAATACCTGCAGCCGGGCTCGGGTCCAAGGGAGCTGACGAACCTGCCCCGCCGGAGGGAGCAGAGGAGGGGGCCTCTACAGGCATGGAGGTCTCCCTCGCTCCCTCCGCGTTAAAAAGAAGGCGCGACCCCCTGGATGAGGAGGAGGACCGGGAGGAGGAAGGTCCCTCCGAACAGGGGGAGTCGTTGCCCGCCGCGGGTACTGCGCCCCCCCCCCGCTGTCACCATCTCCGGCGTTCGGCAGGGGTCGCCTGTCCCTCGGGAGGCTGAGGCAGATGTGTCTGTCCAGCACGCGCCTCCCGGGGATGGGGACGAGGCCCTGCCCGTGGGGGGCGTCGCGGAACAACCCGCGGCAGAAGTTGATTATCTCTCGGTGCCGTTACCCCTCGACGGGTTGGGCGGCCTGGGGTCTGGGTCGGGCGAGTTTGATGAAAGTGAGCTCGCCCAAAGCGACCCGGACATTTCCCAGGGGCTGCTCGACCTGGTCGAGGTTTTAGCTGAGGTCACCCCATCTGCTGGGTCGGAAGCCGGTGGCGCGGAAGAGGAAGGCCCTCTGACTGTGTCTCCGGCGCTGGACATCTTGGAGGAGTTGGGTTTTGTTTTTTCCCCGATTCCTCCGGCGTCTGAGGTGTCTGAGGCGGAGGGGGGCTTCGAACCGCCGCCGTCTTCTGACCCGGCGCCCCCAGAGGAGCGCAGGGAGGATTCCTCTGCCACCGATCCTGGGGGTGGGGTCCGGGCAGAGGCGGGGCCGGCTGTTGCGGCCGAGCCGTTCGCTGCGTACTGCGCGACGGACGGGCTGGCCACCGGCGACGACCCCCCGGAGGAGGACGGGGACTCGGTGATGGGCGCGGAGGACGACTTGGATTCCATCACCGACGAGGCGATGGATGACCCCGTGCCCCTCGCCGGGTCTCCCCTCATTCCCGTCGGGGAACTCCGGGATTTTGTGGCCGCGTGCCAGGGTCGTCCCAACAAAACCCAGCTGGCCCTCGCCAGGTGGTCGGAGCTGGCGCTGCTCATCGGGTCGGCCCGCGCCGCCGTCAAGGACGTGGACGCGGACGTGGGCCCGTTCGAGCTGCGTCGGCTCAGGTCGTTCCTCACTGGGCCCCTGAGGGAGTGGCGGTCGACTAGCGGCTGCGCTCCCTCCCCCCATTAGTTGTAGGTAGAGGTTGCACTATGCTTCTGAGATGAAGATAACCATAGCCAGCCTCAACATCAACGGCAGCAGGGAGGCTCGCCGCAGATTTAATAACCTTTCGGTCCTTCGGGACGGGAAGTATGCGGTGTGCTTCCTGCAATAAACTCACACCGTTCCGGGAGACGAGGCCACGTGGCTCCTGGAGTGGCAAGGAGGGGTCAGCATGAGTCACCTCTCGAGCGTTTCCAGCGGGGTGGCTATCTTGCTGGCCCCGCATTTTCAGCCGGAGATCTTGGGGGTCAAGGAGCTCGTGCCGGGCCGCTTGCTCCAGGTCACTGTGCGCCTGGGGGGCATGCCGCTCCATCTAGTGAACGTGTACGCCCCTCAGGCCGGTGCGCAGCAAGTGCGCTTCTTTGAAGAAGTGTCCGCTCTTCTGGGCTCCATCGACGCGGGCGAGTGCGTCATCCTCGGGGGGGATTTTAACTGCACCCTCGAGGCGAGGGACCGTTCGGCCCCCCAGCGATGCCCGGCGGCGATGGAGAAGTTGAGGGACCTGGTTGGGTCCTTCGACTTGGTGGACATCTGGCGACATCTCCACCCCGACTCCAGCGCCTTCACTAGCGTGAGGTCTGGAGGAGGATGGTCCAGAATCGACCGCCTTTATATTTCCCGGGTTTACGTCTCCTGCATTCCGGCAGCTTCCATGCGGCTGGGGCCGTGCACGGACCACCACCTGGTGTGGGCGGAGCTTGCTCCGCTGCGCGCACGGGGGGGGTCCGCGTACTGGCATTTTAATAACCGGCTGCTGGAGGATGCGCGGTTCCAGGATTCGTTTTGCCGGTTCTGGGCTGACTGGAGAAGGAAGCGGGGGGGCTTCCCCTCCTTGAGGCTATGGTGGGACGTGGGCAAAGCTCACGTCCGTCTCTTCTGTCAGGAGTTCGCGAAGGGGTCGACCAAGAGGCAGGAGGCCCGGGTCGGGCGGTTGGAGAAGGAGGTGCTCGACCTGGAGTCCCGTCTCGGTCAAGTCTTCAAGGACCCGGCCCTGCGGATGGTGTACGAAGAGAAGGGCGCGCTGAAGGACCTGCAGCTTGTCGGGTCCCGAGGCGCGCACGTGAGGTCGCGGATCCAGTTCCTGCGGGACCTGGACCGCGGCTCCCCCTTCTTCTACACGCTGGAAAAAAGACGGGGGGTCCGTAAGCAGCTCTTGGGGCTGCTGGCCGACGACGGATCTCTGGTCTCGGATCCGGAGGGAATCAGCGTAGAGGCCCGCGCCTATTACGGGGCTCTGTTCTCTCCGGATCCGTCCAGCGAGGCTGCGCGCAGAGTTCTGTGGGAGGACCTGCCGAAGGTCGGCCTGGAGGGCGCCGAAAAATTGGACGCTCCTCTGAGTCTGCAGGAGCTGACCGGTGCCCTTCGCCAGGGGAAAGTCCCCGGGGCTCGACGGGCTGACCGTGGAGTTCCACAGGGCGTTCTGGGACGTCTTGGGGGGCGACTACGCATGGGTCCTGGGGGAAAGTTTGGCGACCGGGGAGATGCCTCTCTCTTGGCGCAGGGCGGTTATTGTCCTGCTGCCTAAGAAGGGCGATCTCCGCCTCCTTAAAAACTGGCGCCCGGTCTCCCTCCTCAGTACGGACTATAAAATTTTTGCCAGGGCTATGTCTGCTCGCCCAGGCGCCGTGCTGGCCCACATGATCCACCCCGACCAGTCCTACACGGTCCCGGGCCGGACCATCCATGATAACATCCATCTGGTCCGGGACCTGGTCCACCATTCCCAGAGGGCTGGTCTGTCGGTCGCCTTCCTTTCCCTGGATCAGGCGAAGGTGTTCGACATGTTGGATCACGAGTATCTCATCGGGACTCTGCGCGCATTCGGGTTCGGGACGCATTTTGTCGCCCGGATCCGACTTCTGTACGCTGCCGCAGAGTGTCTGATTAAAGTTAACGGGTCCTTGACGGCGCCCCTTCGCTTCGGGGGGGGTGCGTCAGGGATGCCCCATGTCCGGCCAGTTATATGCCGTTTGCGTAGAGCCTTTCCTGCGCCTCTTGCGGAAGAGGTTGACGGGACTGGCTCTGCAAGGGCCGGGCGTGGAGGTGGTCCTCTTGGCTTACGCCGATGATGTGCTCCTCACGGTCACGGATCCCGCTGACTTGCGGAGGATGCGGGAATGCCAGCAGATTTACTCGGACGCATCCTCCGCCAAGATCAACTGGGAGAAATGTTCTGGACTCCTGGTGGGTCAGTGGCGGGTGGACTCCCTGCCGGAGGAGTTCAGGCCCTTCGCCTGGCGCACCACGCACCTCCTCTACTTGGGAGTCTACCTCAGCCCTGCCGAGGACGCCTGGCCGGCGAACTGGCAAGAGTTGGAGGCCAAAGTCACCACTCGCTTAGGACGCTGGACAGGATTGCTCCGAGTGTTGTCCTACAGGGGTCGAGCGATGGTCATAAACCAACTGGTGGCCGCCATGTTGTGGTACCGGTTCGTCACTTTGACCCCTCCCCCTGCGTTTGTCGCCAAGATACAGAAGAAGCTCGTCGACTTCTTCTGGGGCAAAAGGAAGCACTGGGTCTCTGCCGCAGTTCTGAGTCTCCCGCTTAGGGAGGGCGGTCAGGCGTTGGTGTGCCTCCGCACCCAGGCTGCGACTTTCCGTCTTCAGACGCTGCAGATACCTGTACGTCGAGAATCCTCCGAGATGGTGTGCGCTGGCGACGTACTTTTTCCGCCAGCTGCACGGCCTCCATTACGACATGCAGTTCCTGTTTTTGGAAGTGGGCGGCAGGCGTGTCAGCCTGCGGGAGCTGCCTGTCTTTTACCAGGAACTGCTATGGGTTTGGAACTACGTCGCCTCCAGGCGGAGCTCTCCCCCGTCAGGAATGGCGGCTGTCCTTCGGGAGCCGCTGTTCAGGAATCCGCACCTCCACGTCCGCGAGTTCAGGTGGCTGGCGGAACGCAGGGCTGTGCCTGGCAAGGTGACTAGAGTCGGGGACCTACTCGATGGCGGAGGAGCGGGCTGGATGGCGCCGGAGGAGTTGGCGCGGCGCATGTCTTGGGACAACGTCCGGCTCGCGGTCGATGCCATCGAGGCGGTGAAAGCGACGCTGCACCCCGGCGCCACGAGGTGTATCGAGGCGGCTCAAGCGCGTGGGGCGATCCCGTCCGAGCTTTCCCCCGTTCGGACGGAATTCCTTATCGGCGCCCTACCCCGAAACCCCCCTCGGGAACCAGCGCCTCACAACTTGAGCCGTCTCGAGGAAATGCCCTCCGTGCCTTTTCATTCCACACGGAGGGGTATACTGTACGGGCTGCTCCTGCACACTTTCCACTTTGTCATCTTCGCCTGCCGTCCGGACACGCCGTGGCGTGCCATTTTGCCTTCCGACGGAGGCGGAGGTCCCCAATGGAGGGCTCTCTATGCGGGAGTCCTCCCTTGTTCTATTGGGGACTTGGCCTGGAGGGTGTTGCACGGAGCAGTCCCGTGCAATATACTGTTAAATAGGTTCACGGACACCCAGACCGCCTGTTTGTTCTGCGGTCTGGAGGAGTCCGTTTTTCATGTGTATGTTGATTGTGTGAGGTTGCAGCCCCTCTTCCATTATTTGAAGGGGCTGCTCCTCGATTTTTGGTTGCACTTCAGTCCCACGCTTTTGATCTACGGTCACCCGGTGCGGAGGGGAGCGGGCAGGTTGGAGGACCTCCTCGTGGGTCTGCTCCTGGGCCTGGCAAAAAAAGCCATCAATTGGTCCAGGCAGCAGGCGGTCGAGGGGGTCATCCAGCCAGATTGCCTCCCTCTCTTCCGCGGCCATGTTCGCGCCCGGGTGGCCCTGGAGATGGAGCAGGCGGTGTCCGCCGGCGCGCTCGAGCACTTCCGTGACCGGTGGGCGCCGCGGGGACTGGAGTGCAGAATTGGATTGGACAACCAAATTTTAATTTGATTTGTTAAGGTTTATTTAAAGATTTTTTAAAGGTTTAGTTACAGTTTATTTGTTCAATTTATTTTGGCCCTACACAAAAGAGGAGAGACTAGAAACAATTAACAAAGGGAAACCAACAAGTGAATGTGCCATCTAGAGGTTACTGAAGGAACTGACTGGCACCCTCACACTCATTACAGACCTTGCTCTCTGTGGAGCTGGCTGTGCTGCAGCAGAGTGGAAAGTGGTGGTCGCCTTGACCAGGGAGTGGAGGGGAAGGAGAGACCCCAGGCCAACACTACCTTCAACCATCTACCAACATCATCAACTGAGGTGCCTGGGGAGAGAAGAGGAGAGGGAAAAAGGAGGCCAGCATTTACAGCAGGAGAGGTTTTTCCATCACTGCCTCCCCAAATTGGCCTCCAGTCCAGGAGAGGGAGAGAGGGGAGAGGAGCAGCATTCAACATCAACTGCTTCGAAGGAGGGTAGGAGCAACTTCTTTTCTATTTTGAACTTCTGCAGGGGGGTGTCATTCGGTGCATTCCCCAAAGACTTTGTATTGTGGGTAGGGGGAGGAAAGAAGACCGGGCCGGAAGACCAAGGGGTGTCAAAAGCCCCTACCATTACCTGGCCTGGGTTAGCTGGAGCTGCCCAGGTGAAGCCTTTTCAGTACATCGCGAAGACCTGGTGTGGGGCTGAGCCTGGGCTTTTCTCCAGCTTTCCCAGGCGAAGACATCTTCTCCCCCTGCCTGAAGACCACCCGCAGAGACTTTATTTATTTTTCCATCGGGGAGTGCACCCCCTACCGACACCCACCCACCCACCTACCATCCTGAGTGGCGCCCCTGCCTTTGCGGCCTCCCTCCTTCCCACCCACCCCCCCCTCTTTGTCTCTCTCTCTGTCTCTCAGGAGGCACCTCTGTTTCAAAACTTCTTACTAATTGCCACTTGAGCAGAGGGGTGAAGGCCCCTCTCCCAATTCCAATTAACAAGGGGAGAGGCGGGCCTTTAGTTTAACAGCTCCCTCTGCTCAAGGGAAGACTTTAATTTTCCGGAGGCCTTTTAACACCTTCAGGCCTGTGACCTGGGGTGAGTGTAGCTTTTCCTTTTAAATAAAAAAGAACCACCCCATAATGGCGAGTACATCTTCGCCAGTGGCGGGGTCAGCCAGGTCGTTCGCGAGAGTGGCAGCCACAGCCACAGCCGCTCCCGCTTCTTCTGCTGCCCCGTCACCTTTTAAACTTATTACCAAAAAGCTTGGGGTGAAGAGCTACACCCACCCCAACATGACAATTGAGGCGTGCGTTAAGGCCATGGCTGGGGTTGTCGGCCCTTCAGCCATCCTCGTCGCCTCAAAAATGTACGGGAAGGCTGTGTTCTTCCTGGGGTCAGAGCGGGCGGTGTCCCTGGCCATCGCCAAGGGGCTCGCCGTGGGCGGGAACTTCCTGCCGGTGGATCCTCTTGAGGCCACCGTGCGGAGGATCGTGATCTCCAACTTCCCGCCCTACATTTCTGGCGAGCTCCTCCTCCCCCACCTGCGCCAACTTGGGGAGGTGAGGTCGGGGATTGCGCCTATCCCGCTTGGCTGCCGGGAAGCCAGCCTTCGGCACGTTTTCTCCTTCCGGCGCCAGGTCTACATCCAGCTGGCGCGGGAGGAGGACACCGACGGGGCATTTGTCGTCCTCCATGAGGGGACTGCTTACCGCGCCTTTTGGACGTCGGACGGTGTGCGGTGCCACGCCTACAAGGAGGTGGGGCACATTAGAAAGAACTGCACCGCCTCCAAGGCCGCCAGATCGTCTGGCGTGGCCAAGGCTGGCGCCGCCACCGCTCCTCTCCCCGGGTCTGGCCGCGCCCCCCAAACAACTGATGCGCGGTCGTCATCGGAGGCCGATGCCATCAAGGCCTCCGGCGGGGGGGAGGGAGTGCGTCCGGGCGGAAAGAAGGCGTGGTGCAAATCCAAACATCTCAAGATGGGTCCCCCCGCGGAGGGCGAGCCCCTGGACTTAGAGCCCCTGACACCCGCGCTCATTGCGGAGTTGGTCGGGGCAGGCGAGGGTGGGAGGGGCCTCGTGCCCGAGCCTGTGGCCGCCGCCGCCGAGGCGGAAACGTTAATACCTGCGGCCGGGCTCGGGCCCGAGGGACCTGATGAACCTGCCCCGCCGGAGGGAGCAGAGGAGGGGGCCTCTACAGGCATGGAGGTCTCCCTCGCTCCCTCCGCGTTAAAAAGGCGCAACCCCCTGGTTGAGGAGGAGGACCGGGAGGAGGAAGGTCCCTCCGAACAGGGGGAGTCGTCGCCCGCCGCGGGTACTGCGCCCACCCCCCCCCCCGCTGTCACCATCTCCGGCGTTCGGCAGGGGTCACCTGTTGCTCGGGAGGCTGAGGCAGATGTGTCTGTCCAGCACGCGCCTCCCGGGGATGGGGACGAGGCCCTGCCCGTGGGGGGGGTCGCGGAACAACCCGCTGCAGAAGTAGATTATCTCTCGGTGCCGTTACCCCTCGACCCGTCGGGCGGCCTGAGGTCTGGGTCGGGCGAGTTTGATGAAAGTGAGCTCGCCCAAAGCGACCCGGACATTTCCCAGGGGCTGCTCGACCTGGTCGAGATTTTAGCCGAGGTCACCCCATCTGCTGGGTCGGAGGCCGGTGGCAGGGAAGAGGAGGGCCCTCTGACTGTGTCTCCGGCGCCGGACATCTTGGAGGAGTTGGGTTTTGTTTTTTCCCCGATTCCTCCGGCGTCTGAGGCATCTGAGGTGGAGGGGGGCTTCGAACCGCCGCCGTCTTTTGGCCCGGCGCCCCCAGAGGAGCCCAGGGAGGATTCCTCTGCCACCGATCCTGGGGGTGGGGTCCGGGCAGAGGCGGGGCCGGCTGTTGCGGCCGAGCCGTTCGCTGCGCACTGCGCGACGGACGGGTCGGCCACCGGCGACGACCCCCCGGAGGAGGATGGGGACTCGGTGATGGGCATGGAGGACGAGTTGGATTCCATCGCCGACGGGGCGATGGATGACCTTGTGCCCCTCGCCGAGTCCCCTCTCATTCCCGTCGGGGAACTCCGGGATTTTGTGGCCGTGTGCCAGGGTCGTCCCAACAAAACCCAGCTGGCCCTCGCCAGGTGGTCGGAGCTGGCGCTGCTCATCGGGTCGGTCCGCGCCGCCGTCAAGGCCATGGGCGCGCACGCGGACGTGGGCCCGTTCGAGCTGCGTCGGCTCAGGTCGTTCCTCACTGGGCCCCTGAGGGAGTGGCGGTCGACTAGCGGCTGCGCTCCCTCCCCCCGTTAGTTGTAGGTAGAGGTTGCACTATGCTTCTGAGATGAAGATAACCATAGCCAGCCTCAACATCAACGGCAGCAGGGAGGCTCGCCGCAGATTTAATAACCTTTCGGTCCTTCGGGACGGGAAGTATGCGGTGTGCTTCCTGCAAGAAACCCACACCGTTCCGGGAGACGAGGCCACGTGGCTCCTGGAGTGGCAAGGAGGGGTCAGCATGAGTCACCTCTCCAGCGTTTCCAGCGGGGTGGCTATCTTGCTGGCCCCGCATTTTCAGCCGGAGATCTTGGGGGTCAAGGAGCTCGTGCCGGGCCGCTTGCTCCAGGTCACTGTGCGCCTGGGGGGCGTGCCGCTCCATCTAGTGAACGTGTACGCCCCTCAGGCCGGTGCGCAGCAAGTGCGCTTCTTTGAAGAAGTGTCCGCTCTTCTGGGCTCCATCATCGCGGGCGAGTGCGTCATCCTCGGGGGGGATTTTAACTGCACCCTCGAGGCGAGGGACCGTTCGGTCCCCCAGCGATGCCCGGCGGCGATGGAGAAGTTGAGGGACCTGGTTGGGTCCTTCGACTTGGTGGACGTCTGGCGACATCTCCACCCCGACTCCAGCGCCTTCACTAGCGTGAGGTCTGGAGGTGGATGGTCCAGAATCGACCGCCTTTATATTTCCCGGGCGTACGTCTCCTGCGTTCCGGCAGCTTCCATGCGGCCGGTGCCGTGCACGGGCCACCACCTGGTGTGGGCGGAGCTCGTTCCGCTGCGCGCACGGGGGGGTCCTCGTACTAGCATTTTAATAACCTGCTGCTGGAGGATGCGCGGTTCCAGGATTCGTTTCGCCGGTTCTGGGCCGACTGGAGAAGGAAGCGGGGGGTCTTCCCCTCCTTGAGGCTATGGTGGGACGTGGGCAAGGCTCACGTCCGTCTCTTCTGTCAGGAGTACGCGAAGGGGTCGACCAAGAGGCGGGAGGCCCGGGTCGGGCGGTTGGATAAGGAGGTGCTCGACCTGGAGTCCCGTCTCGGTCAAGTCTTCAAGGACCCGGCCCTGCGGATGGTGTACGAAGAGAAGAAGGGCGCGCTGAAGGACCTGCAGCTTGTCGGGTCCCGAGGCGCGTACGTGAGGTTGCGGATCCAGTTTCCGCGGGACCTGGACCGCGGCTCCCCCTTCTTCTACTCGCTGGAAAAAAGACAGGGGGTCTGTAAGCAGCTCTTGGGGCTGCTGGCCGACGACGGATCTCTTGTCTCGGATCCGGAGGGAATCAGCGCGGAGGCCCGCGCCTATTACGGGGCTCTGTTCTCTCCGGATCCGTCCAGCGAGGCTGCGTGCAGAGTTTTGTGGGAGGACCTGCCGAAGGTCGGCCTGGAGGGCGCCGAAAAATTGGACGCTCCTCTGAGTCTGGAGGAGCTGACCGGCGCCCTCAGCCAGCTCTCCGGGGGAAAGGTCCCGGGGCTGGACGGGCTGACCGTGGAGTTCCACAGGGCGTTCTGGGGCGTCTTGGAGGGCGACTACGCGCGGGTCCTGGGGGAAAGTTTGGCGATCGGGGAGATGCCCCTCTCTTGGCGCAGGGCGGTTATTGTCCTGCTGCCTAAGAAGGGCGATCTCCACCTCCTTAAGAACTGGCGCCTGGTATCCCTCCTCAGCACGGACTATAACATTTCTGCCAGGGCTATGTCTGCTCGCCTAGGCGCCGTGCTGGTCCACATGATCCACCCCGACCAGTCCTACACGGTCCCGGGCTGGACCATCCACGATAACATCCATCTGGTCCGGGACCTGGTCCACCATTCCCAGAGGGCTGGTCTGTCGGTCGCCTTCCTTTCCCTGGATCAGGAGAAGGCGTTCGACATGTTGGATCACGAGTATCTCATCGGGACTCTGCGCGCATTCGGGTTCGGGACGCATTTTGTCGCCCGGATCTGACTTCTGTACGCTGCCGCAGAGTGTCTGATTAAAGTTAACGGGTCCTTGACGGCGCCCCTTCGCTTCGGAAGGGGGGTGCGTCAGGGATGCCCCATGTCCGGCCAGTTATACGCCGTTTGCGTAGAGCCTTTCCTGCGCCTCTTGCGGAAGAGGTTGACGGGACTGGCTCTGCAAGGGCCGGGCGTGGAGGTGGTCCTCTCGGCTTACGCCGATGACGTGCTCCTCACGGTCACGGATCCCGCTGACTTGCGGAGGATGCGGGAATGCCAGCATTTACTCGGACGCATCCTCCGCCAGGATCAACTGGGAGAAATGTTCTGGACTCCTGGTGGGTCAGTGGCAGGTGGACTCCCTGCTGGAGTTCAGGCCCTTCGCCTGGAGCACCACGCACCTCCTCTACTTGGGAGTCTGCCTCAGCCCTGCCGAGCACGCCTGGCCGGCGAACTGGCAAGAGTTGGAGGCCAAAGTCACCACTCGCTTAGGACGCTGGACAGGATTGCTCCGAGTGTTGTCCTACAGGGGTCGAGCGATGGTCATAAACCAACTGGTGGCCGCCATGTTGTGGTACCGGTTCGTCACTTTGATCCCTCCCCCTGCGTTTGTCGCCAAGATACAGAAGAAGCTCGTCGACTTCTTCTGGGACAAAAGGAAGCACTGGGTCTCTGCCGCGGTTCTGAGTCTCCCGCTTAGGGAGGGCGGTCAGGCGTTGGTGTGCCTCCGCACCCAGGCTGCGACTTTCCGTCTTCAGACGCTGCAGAGATACCTTTACGTCGAGAATCCTCCGAGATGGTGTGCGCTGGCGACGTACTTTTTCCGCCAGCTGCACGGCCTCAATTACGACATGCAGCTCCTGTTTTTGGAAGTGGGCGGAAGGCGTACCAGCCTGCGGGAGCTGCCTGTCTTCTACCAGGAACTGCTATGGGTTTGGAACTACGTCACCTCCAGGCGGAGCTCTCCCCCGTCAGGAATGGTGGCTGTCCTTCGGGAGCCGCTGTTCAGGAATCCGCACCTCCACGTCCGCGAGTTCGGGTGGCTGGTGGAACGCAGGGCTGTGCCTGGCAAGGTGACTAGAGTCAGGGACCTACTCGATGGCGGAGGAGCGAGCTGGATGGCGCCAGAGGAGTTGGCGCGGCGCATGTCTTGGGACAACGTCCGGCTCGCGGTCGATGCTATCGAGTCGGTGAAAGCGACGCTGCACCCCGGCGCCACGAGGTGTATCGAGGCGGCTCAAGCGCGTGGGGCGATCCCGTCCGAGCTTTCCCCCGTTCGGACAGAATTCCTTATCGGCGCCCTGCCCCGAAACCCCCCTCGGGAACCGGCGCCTCACAACTTGAGCCGTCTCGAGGAGATGCCCTCCGTGCCTTTTCATTCCGCACGGAGGGGTTTCCTGTACGGGCTGCTCCTACACACTTTCCACTTTGTCATCTTCGCCTGCCGTCCGTTTGCCTTCCGGCGGAGGTCCGCAATGGAGGGCTCTCTATGCGGGTGTCCTCCCTTGTTCTATTGGGGGCTTGGCCTGGAGGGTGTTGCACGGAGCAGTCCCGTGCAATATATTGTTAAATAGGTTCACGGACTCCCAGACCGCCTGTTTGTTCTGCGGTCTGGAGGAGTCCGTTTTTCATGTTTATGTTGAATGTGAGAGGTTGCAGCCCCTCTTCCATTATTTGAAGGGGCTGCTGCTCGATTTTTGGTTGCACTTCAGTCCCACGCTCTTGATCTACGGTCATCCGGTGCGTAGGGGAGCGGGCAGGTTGGAGGACCTCCTCGTGGGTCTGCTCCTGGGCCTGGCGAAAAAAGCCATCAATTGGTCCAGGCAGTGGGCGGTCGAGGGGGTCATATAGCCAGATTGCCTCCCTCTCTTCCGCGGCCATGTTCGCACCCGGGTGGCCCTGGAGATGGAGCACGCGGTGTCCACCGGCGCGCTCGAGCACTTCCGTGACCGGTGGGCGCCGCGGGGACTGGAGTGCATAATTGGATTGAACAACCAAATTTTAATTTGATTTGTTAAGGTTTATTTAAAGATTTTTTAGTTACAGTTTACTTGTTCAATTTATTTGGCCCTACCAAAAGAGAGACTAGAAACAATTAACAAAGGGAAACCAACAAGTGAAGGTGCCATCTAGAGGTTACTGAAGGAACTGACCAGCACCCTCACAACCAGGAGCAAGGTCGGGACCCAGGAGTGAAGGGCGAGTCCCGGGAGCGAGGTCAGGACCCAGGAGCGAGGACGAGACCCAGGTGTGAGGTCGGGATCCGGGAGCGAAGACCAGACCCAGGAGCGAGGTCAGGACCCAGGAGCGAGGACGAGACCCAGGTGTGAGGTCAGGACCCAGGAGCGAGGTCGGGACCCAGGAGCGGAGACCGGACCCAGGAGCGAGGTCGGGACCCAGGAGCGAAGACCGGACCCAGGAGCGAGGTCAGGACGCAGGAGCGAGGTCAGGACGCAGGAGCGAGGACGAGACCCAGGTGTGAGGTCGGGACCCAGGAGCGAGGTTGGGACCCAGGAGCGAGGTCGGGACCCAGGAGCGAGGAAGGGACCCAGGAGCGAGGATGAGTCCCGGGAGCGATGACAAGGCCCAGGAGTGAGGACGAGGCCCAGGAGTGGGGAGGAGGCCCAGGAGCGAGGTCGGGACCCAGGAGTGAGTTCGGGACACAGGAATGATGATAGGACTTGGGAGCGAGGACGAGGCCCAGGAGCAAGGTCGGGACCCGGGAGTGAGGAAGGGACCCAGGAGCGAGGACAAGACCCAGGAGAGAGGACGAGGCCCAGAAGCGAAGTCAGGACCCAGGAGCGAGGTCGGGACACAGGAGCGAGGGCAAGTCCCGGGAGCGAGGTTGGGACCCGGGAGTGAGGACGAGACCCAGGTGTGAGGTCGGGATCCAGGAGCGAGGTCGGGACCCAGGAGTGAAGACCGGACCCAGGAGCGAGGACGGGACCCAGGAGCGAGGACGAGGCCCAGGAGCGAGGACGAGACCCAGGAGCAAGGTCGGGACCCGGGAGCGAGGTCGGGATCCGGGAGCGAGTTCGGGACCCAGGAGCGAGGTCGGGATCCGGCAGCGAGTTTGGGACCCAGGAGCGAGGTCAAGACCCAGGAGCGAAGACCGGACCCGGGAGCGAGGTCGGGACCCAGGAGCGAAGACCGGACCCAGGAGCGAGGCCCGGGAGTGGGGAGGAGGCCCAGGAGCGAGGTCGGGACCCAGGAGTGAGTTCGGGACACAGGAATGATGATAGGGCTTGGGAGCGAAGACCGGACCCAGGAGCGAGGTCAGGACGCAGGAGCGAGGACGAGTCCCGGGAGCGAGGACAAGGCCCAGGAGTGAGGACGAGGTCCAGGAGTGGGGAGGAGGCCCAGGAGCGAGGTCGGGACCCAGGAGTGAGTTCGGGACACAGGAATGATGATAGGACTTGGGAGCGAGGACGAGGCCCAGGAGCAAGGTCGGGACCCGGGAGCGAGGAAGGGACCCAGGAGCGAGGACAAGACCCAGGAGCGAGGACGAGGCCCAGAAGCGAAGTCAGGACCCAGAAGCGAAGTCAGGACCCAGGAGCGAGGTCGGGACCCAGGAGCGAGGGCGAGTCCTGGGAGCGAGGATGAGTCCCAGGAGCGAGGTTGGGACCCGGGAGTGAGGACGAGACCCAGGTGTGAGGTCGGGATCCAGGAGCGAGGTCGGGACCCAGGAGCGAGGTCGGGACCCAGGAGCGAGGTCGGGACCCAGGAGCGAGGGCGGGACCCAGGAGCGAGGGCGGGACCCAGGAGCGAGGGCGGGACCCAGGAGCGAGGTCGGGACCCAGGAGCGAGGTCGGGACCCAGGAGCGAGGTGGGGACCCAGGAGCGAGTTGGGGACCCAGGAGCGAGTTGGGGACCCAGGAGCGAGGTCGGGACCCAGGAGCGAGGTCGGGACCCCGGAGCGAGGGCGGGACCCAGGAGCGAGGGCGGGACCCAGGAGCGAGGGCGGGACCCAGGAGCGAGGTCGGGACCCAGGAGCGAGGTCGGGACCCAGGAGCGAGGGCGGGACCCAGGAGCGAGGGCGGGACCCAGGAGCGAGGGCGGGACCCAGGAGCGAGGTCGGGACCCAGGAGCGAGGTGGGGACCCAGGAGCGAGGTCGGGACCCAGGAGCGAGGTCGGGACCCCGGAGCGAGGGCGGGACCCAGGAGCGAGGGCGGGACCCAGGAGCGAGGGCAGGACCCAGGAGCGAGGTCGGGACCCAGGAGCGAGGTCGGGACCCAGGAGCGAGGTCAGGACCCAGGAGCGAGGACATACATGGATTTCAGTAAGGCTTTCGATAAAGTCCTGCATAGGAGACTGGTCAAGAAGGTAAGAGGCCATGGGATCCAGGGTGCCTTGGCACATTGGATCCAAAACTGGTTTAGTGGCAGAAGGCAGAGGGTGATGGTCGAAGGTTGTTCTTGTGACTGGAAGCCTGTGTCCAGTGGGGTACTGCAGGGATCGGTGCTGGGTCCCTTGCTATTTGTGGTCTACATTAATGATTTGGATGTGAATGTAAAAGGTATGATCAGTAAGTTCGCATATGACACGAAAATTGGTGGGGTGGTAAATAGTGAGGAGGGTAGCCTCAGTCTGCAGGACGATATAGATGGGTTGGTCAGATGGGCGGAACAGTGGCAAATGGAATTTAACCCTGAAAAGTGTGAGGTGATGCATTTTGGAGGGACTAACAAGGCAAGGGAATACACAATGAAAGGTAAGACCCTAGGAAAGACAGAGGATCAGAGGGACCTTGGTGTGCATGTACATAGATCCCTGAAGGCAGCAGAACAGGTGGATAAGGTGGTTAAAAAGGCATGTGGGATACTTGCCTTCATTAGCCGAGGCATAGAATATAAGAGCAGGGAGGTTATGATGGAGCTGTACAAAACACTGGTTCGGCCACAGCTGGAATACTGTGTGCAGTTCTGGTCGCCACACTATAGGAAGGATGTGATTGCTTTGGAGAGGGTGCAGAGGAGGTTCACCAGGATGTTACCTGGGCTGGAACGCTTCAGCTATGAAGAAAGGCTGGACAGGCTGGGGTTGTTTTCCTTGGAGCAGAGAAGGCTGAGGGGGGACCTGATTGAGGTGTACAAAATTATGAGGGGCATAGATAGGGTAGAAAGGAACTCTTTCCCTTAGTAGAGGGGTCAATAACAAGGGGGCATAGATTCAAGGTAAGGGGCAGGAGGTTTAGAGGGGATTTGAGGAAGAACTTTTTCACCCAGAGGGTGGTTGGAATCTGGAACTCACTGCCTGAAAGGGTGGTAGAGGCAGGAACCCTCACAACATTCAAGAAGCATTTGGATGAGCACTTGAAATGCCATAGCATACAAGGCTACGGACCAAATGCTGGAAAATGGGATTAGATTAGACAGGGCTTGATGGCCGGCGCGGATGCGATGGGCCGAAGGGCCTCTTTCTGTGCTGTATAACTCTGACTCTATGACAAGACCCGGGAGAGAGGATGAGGCCCAGAAGCGAGGACGAGGATGGGGTCCAGGAGCAAGGTCAAGGCCCAGGTGCGAGGTCGGGACCCAGGAGCAAGGACGGGGCCCAGGAGCGAGCTGAAGGCCCAGGTGCGAGGTCGGGACCCAGGAGCAAGGACAAGGCCCAGGGGTGAGGACGAGACCCAGGAGCGAGGTCGAGGCCCAGGAGCACGGATAGGAGGAGCAGCGAGGTCGGTCGAGGCACAGGAGCGAGGTCGGGACCCTGGAGCGAAGATGAGGCCCAAGGGCGAGGGCGGGGCCCAGCTGCGAGAACGAGCCCAGCGGCAAGGGTGAGGCCCAGGAGTGGCACAGCGTGGACCAGCAGCGGGGTTGAGAGGTCCACACTGCAGCCTATGAAACCCAGGCAGAGAGGACCTGCGAGAAGGAGGGAGGAGGACAGTAGGAGTGTGTTGATGAGCGTGTGCTAGGCCGATGTAGCAGAGCCTGGTCTCCAATTGTCTTGGATCCCCTTGCCATTGGACCAAGACCTTGCTCTGTCAATGTGGGGGGCAGTTGGTGTGCAACGGCCAGCTCACATTAAAAGAATTCATGCACAGGCATCTTCCACCCTTTAAAATGAAGTTCTGGACCTGGAACATCAGGACACTCATGGACAACTCCCACAACGACAGACCGGAACGCGGTACTGTTATCGGTGCACGGGAGCTCAGACGTTTCGACGTAGACATCGCCGCCCTAAGCGAGACCTGGTGGGCAGGGAAAGTCCAGCTCAATCAGCAAGGCGGTGGTTACACCTTCTTCTGGAAAGGCAAACCTGAAGAAGAACGCCGCCTCCATGGGGTAGGCTTCACCATAAAAAATTAGCTAGTTGGACGTCTCAGAGTCTCCCCTTGTGGAATAAACGAACGCCTCATGACTCTACGGCTCACCCTAGCCCGGAACCAGTGCGCTACGGTCATCAGTGCGAACGCCTCAACACTGGTAGCCACAGACGAGACCAAAGAGGAATTCTACTCCAGCCTCGAACAATCCCTGTCCCGACTACCAATGGGCGACAAGCTGATCCTCCTTGGTGACTTTAACGCCAGAGTTGGAAAGGACACAGACCTCTGGGGAGGTGTGATCGGCAGAGAGGGGATAGGAAAACCAACTCCAATGGTACCCTCCTCCTGAAGAAATTCTTAGAATATGTCCTTGTCTTAACCAACACCTTGTTCCGTCAGAGAGACGAGGGATTAATTAAGAAGGGAGAAAATAGAATGAGAGTAAGCTTGCATGGAACATAAAAACTGACTGTAAAAGCTTTTATAGATATGTGAAGAGAAAAAGATTGGTGATGTCAAGCGTAGGTCCCTTGCAGTCAGAATCAGGGGAATGTATAATGGGGAACAAAGAAATGGCAGACCAACTAAATACATATTTTGGTTCTGTCTTCACAAAGGCGGACACAAATAACCTCCCAGAGATGCCAAGGAACATAGGGCCTGATGAAAGGGAGGAACTGGGGGGCAGAGAGCGACTGGGGGGGGAGAGAGCGACTGGGGGGGGGAGAGAGCGACTGGGGGGGGAGAGAGCGACTGGGGGGGGGGAGAGAGCGACTGGGGGGGGAGAGAGCGACTGGGGGGGGAGAGAGCACTCCCCCCCTCACACTCCTCCCCCCCTCACACTCCCCCCCCTCCCTCACACTCCCCCCCCTCACATTCCCCCCTCACGCTCCCCCCCTCCCTCACACTCCCCCCCCTCCCTCACACTCCCCCCTTCACACTCCCCCCTCACACTCCCCCCCTCCCTCACACTCCCCCCCTCCCTCACACTCCCCCCTCACACTCCCCCCTCCCTCACACTCCCCCCCCTCACACTCCCCCCCTCCTCACACTCCCCCCCCACACTCCCCCCCTCAAGCTGGGTGGGCGTGTGTGCTGTGAGGAGGATGTCGAGAAACTCCAGGATGATTTGGACATGTTGGGTGATTGGGCAGAAACATGGCAGATGCAAGATAACGTGGATAAATGTGAGGTTGTCCACTTTGGTGGCAAAAACAGGAAGGCAGATTATTATCTAAATGGCAATAGATTAGGAGAAGGGGAAGTGCAACGAGACCTGGGTGTCCTTGTGCACCAGTCGCTGAAGGTAAGCATGCAGGTGCAGCAGGCGGTTAAGAAGGCAAATTATTTGTTGGCCCTCGTAGCGAGAGGGTTTGAGTACAGGAACAAGGGTGTCTTGCTGTAGTTGTACAGGGCCTTGGTGAGACCACATCTTGAGTATTGTGTGCAGTTTTGGTCGCCTTACCTGAGGAAGGATGTTCTTGCCATGGAAGGAGTTCAGCGAAGATTCACCAGGCTGATACCTGGGATGGCAGGAATGACGTATGAGGAGAGATTGGGTCGATTGGGCTTGTACTCGCTGGAGTTTAGAAGAATGAGAGGTGATCTCATTGAAACTTATAAAATTCTGACAGGACTGGACAGACTAGATGCAGGAAGGATGTTCCCGATGGTCGGGGAGTCCAGAACCAGGAGACACAGTGTAAGGATAAAGGATAGGCCTTTTAGGACAGAAATGAGGTGGAATTTCTTCACCCAGAGAGTGGTGAACCTGTGGAACTCTCTCCCACAGAAGGCGGTGGAGGCCAGTTCATTAAATATATTCAAGAAGGAGTTGGATATATTTCTTAAGGCTAAAGGGATCAAGGGGTATGGGGAGAAAACAGGGACCGGGCACTGAATTTGGATGATCAGCCATGATCGCATTGAATGGCGGAGCAGGCTCGAGGGGCCGAATGACCTACTCCTGCTAATATCTTCTATGTAAGTACAAGGTTTCATGGCAACACCCTCGCTCCAAGCACTGGCATCTGCTGGACCACGTAATCGTCCGAGCGAGGGACCGCAAGGATGTCCGCATCACCCGCACCATGACAGCAGCTGACGACTGCTGGACAGACCACCGCCTAATCCGCACTGTCATCTCCATCTGCCCCCAAACAGTGGCGGCAACAGAAGCAATGCTGCAGGAAAATCAACGTTGGAGCAGTCAAAGACCCTGCTAAGAAAGTCCTATTCAGCCTGCGCCTCACAACCAACCTGGCGACTCCCAGTGATTCAGAGACACAGAGTGTCCACAGCGCCTGGTCTGCACTAAACGCCTCCATAAACAGCACCTGTGAAGAGACGCTCGGTCACTCGACCAGGAAACACCAAGACTAGTTCAACAAGAATGACCAGGGGATCCAGGAGCTAATAAGCCACAAGCACAAGGCATTCCTGATCTGGAAACAGCAACAGAACTCAAGAGCAAGAAAGCAGCTCTACAGATGCCTGAAGGCCAAGGTCCAACAAAAAACTCGTGAGCTAAAGAACAGATGGTGGGTGGAGAAAGCGCAGCAGATTCAGCAGCTAGCCGAAAACCACGACGTGCATGGATTCTTTAGAGCGGTCAAGACCACCTATGGCCCAAGCACTCAAGGTCCTATCCCACTGCGGGCCAAGAATGGAGAGGTATTCACCAAGGACAGAGAGGCAGTCAGTGCCCGATGGAAGGAGCACTTCGAAGATCTCCTTAACCGAGACTCTGTCTTCGACGCGAGTGTCCTCAACTCCATCCCGCAGCATGCTACCCGCCACCACCTCAGCACAACCCCAGCCCAGCATGAGGTTGAAAAGGCTATCCGACAACTGAAGAACAACAAGGCCTCAGGAGCAGATGGAAACCCTGCCGAGGCGCTAAAACATGGCGGAGAAGCACTATTGGCGCAAATACATTAACTTATTTCTCTTATTTGGAAGGAGGAGAGTATGCCGGGGATCTCAGAGAGGCCATAATTGTGACCATCTTCAAGAAAGGTGACAGTCCGATTGCGGTAATTACAGAGGAGTCTCCCTGCTGTCTGCCACAGGGAAAGTCATCACAAGAATCCTCCTCAATTGCCTTCTCCCAGTGGATGAAGAGATCCTCCCAGAGTCGAAATGCAGATTCCGCCCACTAAGGGGCAGAATGGACATGATCTTCACCGCGCGTCAACTACAAGAGAAATGCAGGGAACAGCACCAACCGCTGAACATGGCCTTCTTTGATCTCGCAAATGCCTTCGACACTCTCAACCCTGAGGGATTATGGAGTGTCCTCCTCAAATTTGGCTGCCCTCAAAAGTTTGTCACCATCCTCCACGTGCTTCACGATGACATGAAAGCCGTGATCCTGACCAATGGATCCACCACAGAACCAATTCACGTACGGACCGGGGTCAAGCAAGGCTGTCATCGCACCAACGCTCTTCTCGATCTTCCTAGCTGCAATGCTCCATCTCACTCTCAGTAAGCTCCCCACTGGCGTGGAGCTAATCTACAGAATGAATGGGAAATTGTTCAACCTCCGTTGCCTCCAGTCCAGATCCAAGGTCATCCCATCTTCTCTCATCAAATTACAGTTTGCAGATGACGTTTGCGTCTGCAAACACTCTGAGCTCGAACTCCAAACCATCGTCAACACCTTCAATGAAGCATATGAGAACATGGGCCTTACACTAAACATCCGTAAGACAAAGGTCCTCTACCAACCTGCCCCCGCCACACAGTGCTGCTGTGAAGGAATAAGCCAATTAACCTATTCAGAAAAATGCACTATCTTATGAAAGAATTCTGGCCTTATTAAAACATGACAAACTGGGTTTGGAAATTTAGAAACTTAACTATGAAATCGCTGTGAAAGAGTTCTGGCTATTGAGATAAGACAGTTGTTGACCCTGAATAAATAACCTTATTGAAACAGAAGGTGAAGGGCTCGGACAAGCTGAACTATTGGGAATGAAACAATGGTTCACCCTGGATAAGGTGTTCTAATTTACACTTCGTAAAGAAGCACATAAGACAAGGAACATCAGCCCTCGCAAAGATGACATAAAGTAAAGAACACCTGTCATCACACCGTTTTTTATCTGGTAAACTTAGAACACCTAGAGATGAGACATGATTCTGTAATGCTATCAGCTGATGTGGCAGTAAGAATTGCAGAGTTCGGCAGAAAGATGACTAGAGATAATTAGCTAGCATCAGCAGAAAACCTTAAGGGAAATACCACTGGAAAAAGGTATAAATATTGAACTCTCAAATGGGATAACAGACTCGCTTTAATCGGGCAAAGCGATTCTTGGCTTCAGAGGTGGCTCTGTAGTCTCCAACTCTTTGTACCTCGGGGATCAAAGGTATTTGATATTGGTGGATATCCTGTAGAAAACTTTAAAGAACGGTAATACTGTAGCGAAGTTAAGATTTGAAAGTAAGATTCTCTGTTAAAAGGATCGTATGCTTTCTCTTTTTGCAACTATTAATGTTGCGATTGACTCACCAACTGTAAATTTCAAGTCAGTTCTTTAATAAATCTATATATTTTTAGAATTGTCTCACATAAGACTTCTGTATCAAAAACTCGCGAACTCAATCTCTGTACACTCTTTGGTGAGGAGTTGCAGAATTCTGAGAGTGCTTTCCAGACCCTCATAATATCTGGAACGTTACAGTCTAGCTAAACTTATTAAAAGCGTCATCTGGAGGATGGTAATATTCTCAGGTTGTTCCTGTCCTTTAGGGAGAGATAGCCCAGATCTTTAGGATTCAGCTACCTCAAACTTTAGTTGAAAGTGAACATCTGAGAAATATGCCTGATCCGGGGTAGCCCTAAAGGGACTAGGACTAGTAATTATCCCTTCAGTTGGCGCCCAGCATGTGTGTTAACGAGTTGATACAGAACCCTTTACTTATATTTATGTCTATATCCATCTCATAGATTGTTAAGTATAGAAGGAGTGTTCTACTGACAGTGGTACTAAGACCCAGATTTAAGTCTCTAGAGATGACTAGTCCCTGACCAGGCCTTGTAGAACTTAAATCAGAACTCCCTCAATATACCATTGAGGTCTAGAAATTTCTTATAAAGTTCATATTAAATCCTAACCGAGGTTAGGTTCTGACAAAATGGCAAACCCTGTCAGAATTGGCCAAGTCATTTTATTAGGAAATTCAAATGATTGCTTTATTAGAGGAAATAATCCTATCCCTGTACCTCCACAAGACCAAGTAATAATTTTTGACTGTGATGGATCGTCAATGACGATTAAAAAAGGGACATCCCAACAATCCTCAGCTGGGATGGGGATAGTAGTAGGGACTTTTCGAGATTCCTATTCTTTTTATCCAGAAGAATTACTGTCCATACCCCTTGGCCACAAGACAGCGCAATATGCTGAAGCCGCGGAACTACGGTATGCTTCAGAAAAGGCACACAATATTAAACCCACATTAACCTGCACGGATAGTGACTATTGTAAAAGAGGATATAACCAAGATCTAGTTTTCTGGGAACAAACAAATTTTACCAATCATAAGGGTAAACCCATAAAACATAATTCATTGTGGGAAGACATTCTCCATTCGAGGATAGAGAAACAGAATTGTCAGGTGATTCATGTAAACGGGCATAGCACTGGGACAGTACACTCAAAAGGAAACAGTCTTGCAGACAAACAAGCAAAACGTACGGTCTGCATGACACCCCCTCGAGAGGGGCCTGCCAATATTAGTGTTATCACTAGGGCAGAATGGGCAGCTAATCAGGATGAGGGAAGGTCTGATGAAAGGTCTTCGACCTGAAACGTTAACTCTGTTTCTCTCTCCATGGATGCTGCCTGGCCTGCTGAGATTTTCCAGCGTTTTCTGTTGTTAATCAGGATGAGGACCTGATTCAGCTATTAGACCCAACAAAAGAGAATCCACCAGGATATCCATCAAAGTACTTTTACTCGGAAGCCCCTGCTGGTATTGTGCTAGATAAGTTGCCCAAGGGAAACTGAGAGGTACCCCCGAGACACAAATGAGAACAGCTTGTAAAAGAAGCTCAAGAGGGCCTAGGTCAAGCACATTGTGATGCCAGAACAACATTCTGCAAATTGACTCCCTTATATTGGTGGCCAGGCATACTTAAGGCTTGTAAAACACACGTGGCAAATTGTGAGCCATGCAATTTAACCAATAAGTCATTACTAATTAAGCCACCAGCATTGGCTGCTGTGAAGGCTGATGAACCAAAGGGAAAATTCTTTATTGACTTCATTGGACCACTTCCCCCATCTTTGGGATACAGACATGTTCTCATTTGTGTTGATGGATGCACTTTCTTCTGCTGGCTGGTCCCTGTTATGTTCACTAATAACTAGACATTCTTATTATGAACACAGCTAGCTTCTAGCTAGTCATTTATTCAGTACACGTTCTCTAGGTACAGCATCTGTAGAGATTCAGCATGTGTGCTTCTGTGTGCAGGCAGCCATCTTGACTACTGCCTTGTGGGTAGCCTAGTGCATCATGGGTAGTGTAGTCTTAAACACATTCAACTAAACACACAGCAGTATACAGCTCTACAGCTCTATAGCTCCACCGAGTGTACTATTCTAGAATGACATGTTATTGATCATTACATCCCCCTTTCTTTGAGGTTAAACAAAATCATATCAATCAACGTCAATTAACTTTCAAGAAAAACGATAAAGATGATATCAGTAGCACTTTTGTTAGTGCTCTATAAACATAAACATTTTCACAACAGTCAATACATTTTCAAATGTAGTTTTCTTTGTACTCAAAGATTAAGTCTATCAGGCTTCTTTACTTCACGTGTGGGGCTTCTCAACATGGGTAAGTCTGATGTGTTTTCATGAGATTGTTCTGGTGGTGAATGACAAGATTCAGAAGCGGCATTGTCATCGATTTGCTGTTTGATAGTTTCTTGTGTTTTTAGGAGGAAACGGCGGTTCCTCCTGAGAATCTGTCCTTCCTCAGTTCTAACAGTGTATGACCTTGGTCGTACTTCCTCAAGAATTGTAGCTTTCCTGTTCCATGCATCTGGATCCTCAATCCTGACAACATCATCCCTTGTCAATGGTTTTAAAGTTTTGGATGACTTGTCATAGTATGATTTCTGTTTCAGCTTTAACAGTTGAAGTCTCTGTCTCAGTTCCTTACTTTGCTTTTCTTTTGCACAGCAGGGTAGTGTGGTGCACAACTTGCGACCCATTAGTAGTTCAGCAGGTGAAGAACCAGAGTCTAAAGGTGAGGCTCGGTAACTCAGCAGGGCGAGATAAGGATCAGACTTGCTTTCTGTCGCTTTCTTCAGTAGCTGCTTGAGAACTTGAACACCTTTCTCTGCCTTACCATTCGACTGAGCATACAGAGGACTGGATGTGATGTGCTGAAAGTCATACTGTGCTGCAAACTGTTGCCACTCCTTACAGTTGAAGCATGGACCATTGTCGCTAATGGCAATCCTGGGAATTCCATATCTGGCGAAGATGGATTTCACATGCATTATGACACTGCTTGCTGTGGTGCTTGAGAGCAGCGCCATCTCAGGATAGTTAGAATAGTCGTCAATCACTATTAGATATTCTTTACCAGTTAAATGAAAAAGGTCCATACCAACCTTTTGCCATGGTGCTGTTGGTAAGTCAGCTACTATCATTGGTTCCTTTGTTTGTTTGTTTTGGTGTTTCTGACATGTCTCACATTTCCCTATCATGTTCTCAATGTCCTTATTTATGCCAGGCCAATAAACAGTGTCTCTTGCTCTCCTTTTGCATTTTTCAATTCCGAGGTGTCCTTCATGAATCCTTTTGAGCATGTCTTGACGTAGAGCCTGTGGAATGACTATTCTGTTCTGTTTTAGTAATAGTCCACTTGCGACATTCAATTCTGACCTTATGTGAAAATATTTTGGACAGGAACCTTTTGGCCAAACATGATGAATGTTCTCTATTACTGTTTGTAATACTGTATCTTTTACTGTTTCTTCTGCTATTTGCTTTGATTTTGTGTCTGACATGGGCAGCGCAGCAGTGACCATACTCACATGAACATCCACGTCTTCTTCAGTAGAGCTCACATGACTCATTGTGGGTGCTCGGGATAGTGCATCTGCTAACACTATGTATTTGCCTGGTGTGTAGATCAGTTCAAAGTCATATCTTTGCAGCTTCATCATGAGTCGTTGAATCCTTGGAGACATCTCATTCAGGTTCTTTTTTATGATGGCAACCAGTGGGCTGTGGTCTGTCTCAACTGTGAAGGTGGGAAGTCCATATATGTAGCCATGAAACGTTTCTAGTCCAACTACCAAGCCTAGACATTCCTTTTCAATCTGGGCGTATCAACACTCAGTATCAGTCATAGACCTGGAGGCATAGGCAACAGGCTTCCAATCTTCACCCTCTGCTTGTAGCAAGACCGCGCGCCTAGGCCATCCTTTGATGCATCCGTTGACACTTTGATTCTCTTTCTCAGGTCAAAGAAAGTGAGTACAGGTGTGGTTGTCAGCACTGTTTTGAGGTTCATCCACTCTTGTTCATGTTTTTCTGTCCATGCGAACTCATTTGTTTTATGTAGCAGGTCTCGCAGACAGGCTGTCTTGGCTGACAAGTTAGGAATGAACTTTCCAATGAAGTTTATCATCCCCATGATGCGTAGCACTCCTTTTTTGTCAGTGGGTCGGGGCATGTTGAGTATGGCGTTTACTTTTTCCATATCTGGCTCTATTCCTTTACCAGATAGATTATCTCCTAGGAAAGTGACTTCCTGGACGCCAAACTGACACTTGGCTTTGTTGAGCTTCAGTCCATTCCGGCGTATGCTCTGTAGCACTTTAGTCAGTCTCTCATTGTGTTCTTTCAGTGTGGAGCCCCAGATGATGATGTCATCAACATAGACCCGAACTCCTTCCAGACCTTCAATTATGTGTTCCATCGCTCTATGAAAGATTTCAGATGCAGATATTATCCCGAAAGGCATTCTGAGGAAACAATACCTGCCAAATGGTGTGTTGAAGGTACAGTATTTGGTGCTCTCTTCATCCAGTTTTAGTTGCCAAAATCCTTGTGAGGCATCGAGCTTTGTAAAGTATCGGGCACCTGACATTTCATTGGTGATTTCTTCTCGCTTGGGAATCTGGTAGTGTTCACGTTTTATGTTTGCATTTAAGTCCTTTGGATCCATGCATATTCTTAGATCATTGTTCTTTTACTTTACACATACCATGGAGTTAACCCAGTCTGTTGGCTCTTCGACTTTCCTGATGACTCTTAGTGTGGCCATTCTGTCCAGTTCATCATTGAGCCGGTCACGCAGGGGTACTGGAACTCTTCATGGAGCATGTACCACTGGCTGAGCATCCTCCTTTAGCTGGATCTTGTATGTGAATGGTAGAACTCCAAATCCTTTGAACACATCCTGGAAATTATTTACTACAGAATCCACTGAGTCATCTGGTCTGTTTATGGCACAGTTTATACAGTATACTCTCTTGACCAGTTCTAAGTCTTCACATGCTTTGTCACCCAGTTTGAATCAAGTCCTTCAGCCACAACAGAAAACATGAGATGATGCACTTTGTCTTTGACTGTCACTTTAAGTGTGCATACACCTAAGCTATCTATTTTCTGTCCATTATAGTTCTTCAGTAGTACTGACTTTTTCTGTATTTTGGGCTTTTCTTTCATGTTTTTAATGTCACTCATACTGATTAAGTTTGCTTTTGCCCCAGTGTCTAGTTTCAATGTAACTAATGCTCCATTTACCTACAGTGGGATCATCCATTTGTCCTCTTTTACTGCATTAACATTATGTTCAGCATTATCCATATCTGAGGGCTGCACATTTTCTGTATCATTTTTGACATTGTCACATGACACCATTCGTACAAAAAATGTCTCACTTAAATTAGTGTCCTCAATCATATTGACTTGGACTTGTTGCCCTTTCTTTGTTTTTACTTTTGAAAAGCATTGTTTGGCAAAGTGATTCTTTCCATGACATTTTGTGCACATTTTTCCAAACGCTGGGCATTGTTTTAATTGGTGTTTGTAACCACAGCGTTTACAATTAAAAATTCCTTCCTCCGATTGCTTTTCATTTCTGTTCTGCCCATGTTTCTTCCCTTTGTAGGACACATCACCGACAGCAGCACTTACTACAATCGCATCATTATTGATTTCACTGAAAGTCTTCGCATGCTGTCGAGCTAGCTCACTGGCTTGGCATATTTTCACAGCATTTTCCAATGTCAGTTCAGTTTCTCTCAACAGACGTTCCCTGACCTTTTTATCCTGAATACCAAACACAATCTGGTCACGAATCATGGATGATTTCAGCTCAAAGAAATTACATGTCTGTGCTTTCAGTTTCAGATCAGTCAAAAAGCTACCAAAAGCCTCATTTTGCTGCTGTGTCCGAGAACAGAAAACATACCTCTCATAGGTTTCGTTCGTTTTGGGAGAACAATGTGTATCAAATTTCTTTAGCACATCATCTAATTTTTCTCTGTTCTCCTCTGGATTAAATACAAATGTATTAAACACCTCTATCGCCTGTGGGCCTGCAACCGTGAGCAGCAACGCTATTTTCCTTGCATCTGGCTTCGTACCGAACCCGATGGCAGCAATGTAGAGTTCGAATTGTTGTTTGAAAGTCCGTCAATTGTAGTCGACATTTCCCGTGAGATTCAAAAACTCTGGTGGCTTCAAATTCTCCATGTCGCGTTTCACAATTTGAGCAGATCTTCACCAATCCTGGTACCATGTTATGTTCATTAAAAACTAGACATTCTTATTATGAACACAGCTAGCTTCTAGCTAGTCATTTATTCAGTACACATTCTCTAGGTACAGCATCTGTAGAGATTCAGCATGTGTGCTTCTGTGTGCAGGCAGCCATCTTGACTACTGCCTTGTGGGTAGCCTAGTGCATCATGGGTAGTGTAGTCTTAAACACATTCAACTAAACACACAGCAGTATACAGCTCTACAGCTCTATAGCTCCACCTAGTGTACTATTCTAGAATGACATGTTATTGATCATTACAGTCCCCACAAAAACTGTTTCGGAAAACGCACTTGCCAATGCTATTACTGACATAATTACTGCAGCTGGTGCACCCAAAATCTTACACTCCATTAAAGGCGGAGCCTTTGTCTCCAAGGTCTTCAAAGGCTACTGCGAACAAAGGGGGATTGGGTTAGAGCACAGCACACTATGCAGAAATGGTTCCAGGGATGAGGGACTTCAGTGACGTGGATAGACTGGAAAAGCTGGGGTTGTTCTGCTCAGAGCAAAGTAGGTTGAGAGGAGATTTGATAGAGGTGTTCAAAATCATGAGGGATCTAGACAGAGTTGAGAGAGAAACTGTTCCCATTGGTGGGAGGGTCAAGAACCAGAGGACACAGATTTAAGGTGATTGGCAGAACAACCAAAGGCGACATGAGGGAAAAAAAATTTACGCAGCGAGTAGTTAGGATCTGAATGCACTGCCTGAAAGGGTGGTGGAGGCAGATTCAATCATGGCTTTCAAAAGGGAATTGGATAAATATCTGAAGGAAAAAATCTGCAGGGCTACGGGGAAAGGGCGGGGGAGTGGGACTAACTGAAGTGCTCTTGCAGAGAGCTGGCACGGGCTCAACAGGCCGAATGGCTTCCTGCTGTGCTGTAACCATCCTATTCTATTCTATAACATTTTGCTTGATAGTGTAACCCTGCCAATGTTTTAAAATGACCACTTGTTTTCTCATTTTTAAATCATTGCACACCGATGAAACTCATGGCTGTTCGTGTTGCATTTTGTTTATACATTACTTCTCACACTTTCAGGTGCCAGTCTGAACATAGACAAAGCAGATATCACTGATTCATTATCCATATGCCTATGATGTTGATAGTACAAAGTAAGGGCTAATTCACCAAAATGGGAGCTTTTTCCAATTGTCAGTAGAAATTCAATTCATTACATTCCTGTTTATGTTACACTTTATTTTTTTTAAATTGCATCATACATTACCTTACCTCAGTCCATCTGCTGATGAAACCCTCATTCTCGCCTTATTCACCTTCAGATTTGATTACAACAAAGCTCGTCTGGCCACCCTCCCATTTTTCCACCCTCCATAAACTTCAGCTCATCTAAAATTCTGCTGCCTGCATCCTATCCAACATCAATTTACATTCACCCATCACTCACGTACTCATCCTTGTCTTTACTGATTTGCATTGGCTCCCAGTCCCAAAACACCTCAAATTTAAAATTTGCATTCTTGCATTTAAAACCCTCCATGGCCTTGCTGTTCCTATCTCTACAATTTGCTCCAGCCCTACAATCAGCCCCAAAGCTTTACATTCCTGTGATTCTGGCTTATTGTGTAACCCACAATTGGCAGCTGTGTCTCCAGCTACCTGGGTTCCATACTCCGGAATTCTCTCCTCAAACCCCTCTATCTCTCCATCTCCCTCTCCTCCTTTAAGACGTTCCTTCAAACCCATCTCTTTGACCAAGCTTTTGACCCATCGTAATCTCTCCCTTTATAGCTCGGGGTCCATTTTTCCTTATACCTCCGTAAGGCGCTTTGTGATGTTTTCTATGTTAACAGGAATTTTGCTGTTTTTTTCGGTGCAATTCACCCAAAGTTGGCCAAACCAGCGCAAAAGATTGCGGAATTTTAAGCGCAAATTCTGTTCAGCGCAAATTGAGTTTCCGTGATCTTTTGCGCTAGTTTAAAAAAATCATGCTAGAAGCCAGCCCCGTCACAAATCTGGCCACACCCCCAGATTGAATTAATAATCACTGCGAGGTTCCCCTAATTGCCTCTGTTTATGGGCCTTCGCGAAGACTCTTAAGATCAAGCTGGTTATTTTATGTGCAAGGTACATTTTAAAACTTTTGAATATATATATTTTTTTACTTTACTAAGAAACTAACTACTGTACACCAAATGGTTCTGTGCAGTTTTTTTTAAGCCATTTTCAGTTAATTAAATCGGGTTACTCACAGGTGGTGGACTAGACACACCGATTAAAAATCCTTATTTTTTGTGGTAACGCCATTTTCAGCTTTATAATGAAGGTTACCACTCTTAACTATATCAAGAAATATTTTTTAAAGCAAACTTTAAAAAAAATTGCACTGGTTCATGGCAGATTTTACGTCCGACGATGTGCAAATGAGTTTGAGCAAAAACTTGAGAAAAAAACCTCAAAACTAGTGCAAAATTAGGCGCAATTTTTCCATTTTCACCCGGATCGTCAATTGCACCCAAAGTAGAAACTTCAGGCCACTGTATAATTGTAAGTTGAGGCTATTGTGGATATGTTAAATGGATACAGTTTCCTGCTTAATGACTAACGGGGCCAGATTCTGCTATCAAAAGGTTCACGGCACATGAGGCTAATGTGCAAATGGTACAGCAACTCAGGCGAGGGGCAGATGCACAATTAAATGCGAATATCCAAAAATCCGAGTTGCACTGCTCTGCCATTAGGTTTGCAAAAATGGCATTTTGCTGTCTGCCTCACCATTGACATGCATTAAAGGTCATGAAATTGCTGTATTTGCATGTTAGATACAAATTAAGCCCACCACAGATATTTAGGGCTGGTATGAAGTGATGCAAGTACCCTGCCAGGGGCGCAATTTATGGTCTGTGCATGTTTAATTAAGCCTGGATTCAGACAAAGGGAGCTTTTTAGCAGTATGATTCTTTATCTGTGAGACCCAAGGTGTCACATTTTTTCACATTTAACTGCAGTCCTCGAATTTTATGCACGTGCGTCATTTCAGTCAGGCAACATCACCCAGAGTGCAACAAGGGCTGGCATTCAGCAGGTCACAGATACCATATTCTGCAGGGCAGGACTTCGCCAGCTGTGGCATGTTCCCAGTGCGATAAAGGGACGCATTCCACAGGTTCGCTGGATTCCCCAAAGTGCAGGGGGCCATCTCACCCAACTCCCAGAGGTCCATCACCCCCCAAAAGGTCGGACTTAGAAATCGCGTCCTGTCTGATAGAATAATAGAATCATAGAAAGTTATAGCACGGCAGGAGGCCATTTCAGCCCATCGTGTTCACGCCGGTCAACAAAGAGCTATCCAGCCTAATCCCACTTCCCAGCTCTTGGTCCATAGCCCTGCAGGTTAAAACAACCCAAGTGCACATCCAAGTACTTTTTAAATGTAGTTAGGGTTCCTGCCTCTACCACCCTTTCAGGCAGTGAGTTCCAGACCCCCACAACCCTCTGGGAGAAGAAATTTCCCCTCAAATCCCCTCTAAACCTTCCACCAATTACTTTAAATCTGTGCCCCCTGGTTTTTGACCCCTCTTTCTATCCACTTTATCTATGCCCCTCATAATTTTATATACCTCAATAACGTCCCCCCTCAGCCTCCTCTGTTCCAAGGGAAACAAACCCAGCCTATCCAGTCTTTCCTTATAGCTAAGATGCTCTACTCCCGGCAACATCCTTGTAAATCTCCTCTGTACCCTCTCTAGTGCAATCACATCTTTCCTGTAATGTGGTGGCCAGAACTGCATGCAGTACTCTAGCTGAGACCTAACTCGTGTTTTATACAGTTGAAGCATAACTCCCCCTGCTCTTGTATTCTATGCCACGGCTAATAAAGGTAAGCATTCCGTATGCCTTCTTAACCACCTTATCTACCTGGCCTGCTACCTTCAGGGATCTGTGGACATGCACTCTAAGGTCCCTTTGTTCCTCTACACTACTCAGTGTCCTACCATTTAATGTGTATTCCCTTTCCTTGTTAGCCCTCCCCAAATGCATTACCTCACACTTCTCCAGATTAAATTCCATTTGCCACTGTTCTGCCCACCTGACCAATTTATTGATATCTCCCTGCAGTCTATAGCTTCCATCTTCAGTATCAACCACACAGCCGATTTTAGTATCATCTGTAAACTTCTTAATCATACCCCCTATATTCAAGTCTAGATCATTGATATATACCACAAAAAGCAAAGGACCTAGTACTGAGCCCTGCGGAACTCCACTGGAAACAGCCTTCCAGTCACAAAGCCACCCATCAACCATTGCCCTCTGCTCCCTGTCTCCGAGTCAGTTTTGAATCCAACTTGACACTTTGCCCTGGATCCCAGGGGCTTTTAACTTCATGACCAGTCTCACAGTGCCCCGCAGCAGCAGTTTAGCAGCTGCCTGTGATAGGGGACTTGTGTGTGTCTCATGCAGAGCCAGAGGGGCCAGGAGTTGGAGAGGTGAGGATTGTTGTGGTCAAACGTCTCCCCCTCATCAGCACCCTGAAGGTGCAGCGTGTGGACAGGATTGACGATGCCACGTCGCCTGCCCTCCCCTTCTTCTTGCAAATGGCCGCCCCGTTCCTCCTCCTCCCGCTTAGTCACTGCCTCAGTTCCTTCTGCAGCAGCCATCTCACTGCCCTTTGCAGCCCCCGCCTCACCACTTTCTCCAGCCCCTGCCTCCTTAACACAGTTGTGGATCTATGGGAAGGGGGAACAAAATGTTACAATGGTAAAGCATGTTTATCTGCCACATTGCAGAAGTTTAATTTTCACATTCGGAAAAAGGCAAATCACCCTAAGTGCTCAGTTGCAGCATGAGCCTCCCACTCTAATCACCTTTTCCCACTCTGCAGCCAAGAAATAGGTTTTAAACATACAGCTGGCCAAATCAAGAAATGTGACGCTCACCTTGTCTCATTCCAACGTCTAATTGGGCACCTTGTGAACTTTTGTGGTCCTTTCCTCATGGTGGGTAATCTCCTTCATGAAGGCAACACCGCCATCCATCATAGACCACTCACGGGCACTATGAACCATCTTACTCTGCATAGACATGAAAATTAAAAATCAGTTTGTTCCTGTTGGTGTGAGAGATAGTTAACCAGTTCGGAGACAGGGCCTAATTCACAAATTGGTTTGTATAGCTCAAATCCCTGGAGTTTAGGTAAGAGATTTTTAAAACCACTTAGTGAGGCCCATCTCCAATGGCAACTACGTTTTGCGACTAGTTGACATTAAATTGAATCCTGGCCACTCATTAGTAAGCTCTGGCTATTGACTGCATCAGTAACTAAATGGGATCTAAAAAAATCTTAAATTGAAAATTTCTAATACTCGGAAGAAACCTTAGCAGATCTCAGTTGCGATGTCCGTGACACTGTGGAGTGCGGCTCAGGCCCTGCGCCATCTCCTTCCCCACCAACATGCTGACTTTTGGTGGCACCCTCAACATTTCGTTACCCAGAAGCCACTGACGCCTTGCCTCCACCTCATCGAAGAGTTCACACAATTAAGGTTGTGAGACCTCTTCAGAATCACAGAAATCACAGAAACCCCACAGTGCAGATAGAGGCCATTTCGGCCCATCGAGCCTGCACCGACACATATCCCACCTGATCCCCGTAACCCCTACACCAACACATATCCCACCCTATCCCTGTAGCCCCACGTATTTAATCCCCCTAACACTAAGGGTCAATTTATCATAGCCAATCAACCTAACCCGCACATCTTTGGACTGTGGGAGGAAACCGGAGCACCCGGAGGAAACCTACGCAAACACGGGGAGAATGTGCAAACTCCACACAGACAGTCACCCGAGGCCGGATTCGAACCCGGGTCCCTGGCGCTGTGAGGCAACAGTGCTTCTTCTTCTCATCAATCTTTTGCTGAGACATCTTTTTCTGTAAGTGCTCTATTAACTTTTAATGGCTTTTTAAAATCTGTTCATTACTTTGCACTGCCTTTTTATCAAATCTTTTAAAAAGTTTTCAATTAAAGTAACTTTTTACAGTTAGTTTTAGGTCATTTCAAGACATAGTTCATTGCTCAACTCTGTAATATTCCTTTCTGAATTGATTTCGCTATGTATAGTGCCATGTGGGCAGACATTTTCATAGACAACACCAGACATCACTCCGATGCCCTGTTGCCGGCACCACGCCATTTCCATCTCACACTTCCAGCAAATTGCAACACAAGAAATTATTGCGATTAAACGTGCAAGGGAAAGTCAAACTAATGGCAGATTTATTTTTATTTGTTCATGGGATGTGGGCATCGCTGGCAAGGCCAACAGTTATTGTCTATTCCTAATTGCCCTTGAGAAGGTGGTGGTGAGCTGCCTTCTTGAACCGCTGCAGTCCGTGTGGTGAAGGTAGTCGCACTGTGCTGTTAGGGAGGGAGTTCCAGGATTTTGACCCAGTGACGATGAAGGAACAGCAATATATTTCCAAGTCAGGATGGTGTGTGACTTGCAGGGGAAATTGGAGGCGATGGTGTTCCCATGCACCTGCTGCCCTTGTCCTTCTCGTTAGTACAGGTTTGGGAGGTGCTGTCGAAGAATCTTTGGCAGTGCATCTTGTAGATTGTAGATGGTACACTGCAGTCACGGTGCGTCAGTGGTGGAGGGAGTGAATGTTTAAGGTGGTGCATGGGGTGCTAATCAAGCAGGCTGCTTTGTCCTGTATGATGTCAAGCTTCTTGACTGTTGTTGGACCTGCACTCATTCAGGCAAGTGGAGAGTATTTTATTACACTCCTGAATTGTGCCTGAAGATGGTGGAAAGGCTTCAAGAAACAGGAGGTGAGATACTCGCCACAGAATACCCAGCCTCTGACCTGCTCTTGCAGCCAAAGTATTTATGTGGCTGGTCCAGTTAAGTTTCTGGTCAATGGTGTCCCCCAGGATGTTGATGTTGGGGATTCGCCGATGGTAATGCTGTTGAATGTCAAGGGGCGGTTAGACTCTCGCTTGTTGGAGATAGTCATTGCCTGACACTTATGTGGTGCAAATGTTACTTGCCACTTATCAGCCCAAGACTGAATGTCATCCAGGTCTTGCTGCATGTGGCCATGGACTGCTTTGTTATCTGAGGAGTTGCCCTGGGGCTGAGATGATACGCCTCCATCTTTTTCAGGATGGCAGGCTGTGACAAGTGGGGTACCGCAAAGGTTGGTACTTGGGCCCCAGCTATTCACAATCTATATCAATGATTTGGATGAGGGGACTAAATGTAACATTTCCAAATTTGTTGATGACACAAAGCTAGGTGGCAGTGTCAGTTGCGAAGAGGATGTGAAGAGGCTTCAAGGGGATCTCGACAGGCTCAGTGAGTGGGCAAGAAAATGGCAGATGGATTATATTGTGGATAAATGTGAAGTTATCCACTTTGATAGAAAAAAGATTGGGAAATGCAGATGCTCAAAGGGACCTGGGTGTCCTTGTACATGAGTCACTGAAAGTGAATGTGCAGGTGCAGCAAGCCATTAGGAAGGCAAATGGTATGCTGGCCTTCATTACAAGAAGATTTGAGTACAGGAGTAAATAAGTCTTACTCCAATTATGTAGGGCCTTGGTGAGACCACACCTGGAGTACTGTGTACAATTTTGGTCTCCTTACCTAAGGAAGGATATACTTGCCATAGAGGGAGTGCAACAAAGGTTAATTCCTGGGATGGCGGGACTGTCATATGAGAAGAGATTGAGTAAACTAGGCCTGTATTCTCTTGAATTCAGAAGAATGAGAGATCTCATTGAAGCATACAAAATTATTACAGGGCTTGATAGCGTGGATGCTGGGAGAATGTTTCCCTTGGCTGGGGAGTCTCGAGCCAGGGGCCACAGCCTCAGGATAAAGGGTAGGCCATTCAGGACTGAGATGAGAAGAAATGTCTTCACACAGAGGGTGGTGAATCTTTGGAATTCTCTACCCCAGAGGGCTGTGGAGGCTCAGTCATTGGGTATATTCAAAACAGAAGTCGATAGATTTCTGACTAGTAAGGGCATCAAGGGATATGGCGATAGGGCCGGTGAATGGAATTGAGGCAGGTCAGCCATGATCTCATTGAATGGCGGAGCAGGCTCGAAGGGCCGAATGGCCTACTCCTGCTCCTATTTCTTATGTTCTTATGTAACCACAACCATCTTCCTCTGGGCTAGGTATGACTCCAGCCAGTCGAGGTTTTACCCTCTGATTCCTATTCACTTCAATTTTACTAGAATTCCTTGATGCCATACTCAGTCAAATGCTGCTTGATATCAAGGGCAGTCACTCTTACCTCACCTCTGGAATTCAGCTCTTTTGTCCATGTTTGGACCAAGGCTTTAATGAGGTCTGGAGCTGAGTGGTCCTGGCGGAACCCAAACTGGGCATTAGTGAGCAGGTTATTGGTGAGCTTGATAGCACTGTCGATGAGACCTTCCATCACTTTGCTGATGATTGAGAGTAGACTGATGGGAAGGTAATTGGCCGGATTGGATTTGTCCTGCTTTTTGTGGACAGGACATACCTGGGCAGTTTTCCACATTGTCGGATAGATGCCAGTGTTGTAGCTGTACTGGAACAGCTTGGCTAGAGGCGCGGCTGGTTCTGGAGCACAAGTCTTCAGCAATACAGCCGGGATGTTGTCGGGGCCCATAGCCTTTGCTGTATCCAGTGCGCTCAGCCATTTCTTGATATCACGTGGAGTGAATCGAATTGGCTGAAGACTGGCTTCTGTGATGATGGGAACCTCAGGAGGAGGCCAAAATGGATCATCCACTCGGCACTTCTGGCTGAAGGTAATTGCAAACACTTCAGCCTTGTCTTTTGCAATTTCGTGCTGGGCTCCACCTTCATTGAAGATGGGGATATTCATGGAGCCACCTCCTCCTGTTAATTGTTTAATTGTCCACCGCCATTTACGACTGCTGATGGCCCGCAGCGCCCCATGGATGCCCTGTTTGAGCAGCTAGATCTGTTCTAAATCTATACCATTTAGCACGGTGGTAGTGCCACGCAACACAATAGAGGATGTCCTCAGTGTGAAGACGGGACATTGTCTCCACGAGGGCTGTGCGGTGGTCACTGCATGGACAGATGCATCTGCGACAGGTAGATTGGTGAGGACGAGGTCAAGTAGGTTTTTCCCTTGTATTGGTTCTCTCACCGCCTGCCACAACCCCAGTCTGGCAGCTGTGTCCTTCAGGACTCAGCCAGCTCAGTAGTGGTGCTACCGAGCCACTCTTGGTGATGGACATTGAAATCCCCCACCCAGAGTACATTCTGTGCCCTTGCTACCCTCAGTGCTTCTTCCAAGTGGTGTTCAACATGGAGGAGTACTGATTCATCAGCTGAGGGAGGGCGGTAGGTGGTAATCAGCAGGAGGTTTCCTTACCCATATTTGATCTGAAGCCATGGACTTCATGTTACTAGTCCAGTAAGATAACCACTATGCTACTGTACCAAAGTCATGCAAGCTCAGCTTGCTGCCATGCAAGCACAGATTGCTGTCATCGTGGCTGCGTGTACCAGTGTGGAAGGGGGCTTGCAGGGTGTCACAGCAGTCCAGCAATCTGTCCTCCAACAGTTTACTGGGAATGTTGAGGTGCCACCCCGGGGGCGTGGCAATGACTCCGTGGAACACGAACCTGCTGTGCTTTCTCAGGATGACAGCATTTGTCCTCTCACCACTGCCACTCTGCCAGCGACCTTGCTGTTACCTGTCAACCAGCCAGCCCAGAATTCGCCCAGACTGCTGCCACCCATGTTGTGGTGGTGCAGTACGCAGCCGGGCCTTCTAGGCTCAGAGGTTCTCGAGGTCATCCTGCAAGGCCATCTGCAGTTTCCCCCACTGAAAGTCAACCATCAGCCTTGCTGCAGCCACTGGGGTAGCACTTCATAGAGCACCAAGACAGTCATTAAGGGAATGCACAAGGGTGATTAGTTGACTTTCTAATGTAATATTTGATGGATTGCTGCATAAAGTGAGATTGGAATGTTTCTTTTGTGGCGAGTTTTATTTCAGCCTTGTGGCCAACAAGATGCTGTGATGGTCAGTAACAGAGTGTGGGACTATTGTAGAGTCATGGGCTGGCTTTTGTCAATGGAGGCGTGTTGGGGGCGGGACTACTGGTTTTCAGGTTTCAGTCCCATCCCCAGCGACGTCTGACCAACCCACGCTATTTTCCCTTGATTGACCTTGTTAAGCCTGCCCTGCAGGCTTACTGGCCAATTGAGGGAAAGCCAGTGACAGATCATGTCAGCGTATGATGCTTCATCTGTTAAAAAAAATTTTGACAGATGAATTGTCAGCGTTTGCCAGCTTTGAGAAGCTGTCAAACATTGACAATGTCTGTTCTATGGTGAGCCCTTGCACAGAAGGCTCACCAAGACCTCCCTCCTCAGCAGAAAGCAGATGGCTGCTGCATCTGAGAATGCAGCAGCCATTCTGTCATCGCTGCCGTTGAGATGAGGCACCTCCAGATCCTCGAAGGTTGAAGCCTGCAGCAAGAAGCAAAGGTAAGGAAACTTTTTCCAACACTACACTCACCTCTCATACTTACCTGCCCAAACTTGCACCCATCACTCACCTCTACAGCAGACATTTCGACCCCTCTCACCCCCGCAGACCCACTGCTCGCCTCGCTAATCCTGGCGAGGTTCGCAGCCGTCGGGAAGCCCACAATTGCGGGCGTAAAATGGGGATAAGCCTCAAAAGTGCCTGTTAACTATCTGTTAACAGGCAGTTAATTGGCTCTAATCCCCTTCCTGCCTCGAGGAGACATGTCCCTGCGTGACTCGGGGACATGCCTCCCGGGAAGATAGCATGGAGGCGGGTTGGGAGCGGGGTCGGTACCCGCTCCCAGTTTCTGCCATTTTCCCGGCACTCCTGCCTCCATACCCGCCTCCTCAGGGATGGGAAAATTCCCCCCATAGAGTTATGACGGCACAGAAGGAGGCCATTTGACCCATCGAGTCCATGCCGGCTCTCTGAAGTCCCATTGCCCCGCTCTATCACCATAGCCCTGCAAGATTATTTCCCTCAAGTGCCTATCCAGTCTCCCCTTGAAAACATTGAGTGTCTCTGCTTCCACCACTTCCGTTGGCAGCGAGTTCCAGATCCTCACCACTCGCTGCGTAAAAAAGTTTTTCTCACATCCCCCGTATCTCTTGCCCAACACCTTAAATCTGTGTCCCCTAGTCCTTCAACCATCAACTAGTGGGAACAGCCTTTCCCCATCTAGCCTATCCAAACCCGTCATGATCTTGTACACCTCAATCCAATCACACCTCAACCTCCTTTGCTCTAATGAAAACAAATCCAGCTTCTCCAACCGGTCCTTGTAGCTAAGATTCCCCCATCCCTGGAACCATTCTGTTAAATCTCCTCTGTACCCTCTCAAGGGCCTTCACATCTTTCCTAAAGTGTGGTGACCAGAACTGGACGCAATACTCCAGTTGTGGCCTAACCAGAGCTTTATAAAGGTTCAGCATAACCTCTCTGCTTTTGTAAGCAAGACCTTTATTTATGAAACCCAAGATCCCATATGCTTTGCCAACCACTCTCTCAATACATCCTGTCACCTTCAGGGACCTATGCACATTAACTCCCAGGTCTCTCTGTCCCTGCACATTCTTTAAAACTGTGCCATTAAGTGTATATCGTCTCTCTCTGTTCCTTCTGCCAAAATGCATCACCTCACACTTCTCTGTATTAAATTCCATCTGCCACTTGTCTGCCCATTCTGCTAGCCTTTCTATGTCCTGTTGCAGTCGATTGGTATCATCCTCACTGTTTGCCACACCCCCATGTTTAGTGTCATCGGCAAATTTAGAAATTCTAATCTGTATTCCAATATCCAGGTCATTTATATATATCAAAAAAAGCAGTGGCCCCAGTACTGATGCTTGGGAAACACCACTGTCTACCATCGTCTAGTCTGAGAAACAGCTATTTACCACAACTCGCTGTTTTCTGTCCTTAAGCCAATTCCTTATCCAAGCTGCCACTGACCAACCTATTCCATGAGTTTCAATTTTGTTAACCAGCCTTCTATGTCAAACGCCTTCCTAAAATCCATGTAGAGAACATCCATTGCATTCCCTTTATCTATCCTCCCTGTTACTTCATCAAAAAATTCCATTAGATTAGTCAAACATGATCTGCCTTTTACAAATCCGTGTTGGTTCTCTTTAATTAGCTTAAACCTCTCCAAGTGCCCATTAATTTTTTCCTTGATTATTGTTTCTAAAACTTTACCCACCACTGATGTTAAACTGACCGGCCTGTAGTTACTAGGAATGCCCTTACACCCTTTCTTGAACACCAATTTCCAATCCTCAGGCACCTCCCCCACATCTAGGGAAGATTGGAAAATTATGGCAAGCCCTTCCACTATCTCCTCCCCCAATTCCCTTAGCAACCTGGGATGCAAGCCATGTGGACCAGGCGACTTATCCACTCTAAGCATACTCAGTCTTTCTGGTAAATCCTGTCTATCAATTTTCACCCCTTCCATTGCCTCTACCTTTTCCACTTCTACCGATATTTTGTCAGCATCCACCTCCTTAGTAAACAATGATACAAAATACTCATTCAGTATTCTAGCCTTGCCCTGCGCCTCTAAGCATATATCACCTTCTTTGTCCCTAATAGGTCCCACCCTGCCTCTTACTACCCGCTTACTACAGGAAACTTTCTGGTATCCGGCACGGACGGGACTGACGTGTTGCAGCTTCATCAACAATTCCGGATAACCGAACGATATAGTAAAAGATAAGGAGCTCAGAGCTCCGTATAAAGCAACAAACCCTGTTGACAGCTTCAAAACAATCGGCACAAGTTGCAAGCGTCTCTGCAGCTTAGCAACAGCTTCAGCTACACCCTTGCACAGCAACAAATCAATTTTAAAAAGTAACTAAAAGTAAAAAAAGTTACCTGAACCGACGCCTGAATTTTGCCAGTGGATAGAGCGTTCCAGTTATTTAGGGGCCGGTTAATCGAAAGTTTCCTGTATTTACATGCTGGTAGAAGATTTTTGGGTTGCCTTTTATGTTAACTGCCATTCTACTCTCATATTCTCTCTTTGCCAATCTTATTTTCATCTGCACTTCCCCTCTCAACTGGTCTGGTTCTCCCTTGAAGAATTCACCTGACGTGCATCATACACCCTCTTTTTTTGTTTCATCATCTTCTCTATCTCCCTCGTCATCCAAGGAGCCCTTGCTTTGGTTCCCTTACCCTTCCCTCTTGTTGGAATGTACCTAGCCTGTACTTGGAACATCTCCGCCTAAAAGATCACCCATTGTTCCATTACAGTTTTTCCTGTCAGTCTTTGGTTCCATTTTACTCTGGCTAGATCCTTTCGCATCCCATTGAAGTTAGCTCTATTCCAGTTTAGAAGTTCCACTCTAGATTGTTCCTTGCTCCTCTCCATTGCTAATCTAAATCTTATGATACGATGATCACTCATACCCAAGTGTTCTCCCACAGACACTTGGTTGACCTGGCCCGCCTCATTCCCCAGCACCAGATCCAGCAATGCCTCCTTCCTAGTTGGGCCAAGAACATACTGGTCAAGGAAATTCTCCTGAACACCTTTCAGAAATTCCCCCCCTTTCCCTTTACCCTAGCATTATCCCAATCGTTATTTGGGTAATTAAAGTCCCCCAATATCACCACTCTATAGCTCTTGCATATCTCTGTGATTTCCCTGCAGATTTGCTCCTCTACCTCCCTCTCACTATTTGGAGGCCTATAGAATACCCCCAATAGCGTGATCATACCCTTTTTGCTCCTCAACTCCAACCAAATGGATTCTGTCCTTGTCCCCTGAAGAACATCCTCCCTTTCCAACACTACAATGTCTTCCTTAATCAGCACTGCCACCTCACCTTCCTTTTTTCCTTCCCTATCTTTTCTGAATACCTTGTACATTTGAATATTAAGTGCCCAGTCCTCACCATTTTTAAGCCACGTTTCTGTTATTGCAACATCATACTGCCACATGGCTAATCGTGCTTGTAGCTCACCAACATTATTCACCACACTTTGTGCGTTTACGTACATGCATTCTAAACCCATTTTTGAATTTTTCGTAGTCTTTCTTAGTCTGCTCCTATCTAATATGGTACTACTTCCGCCTCTAGTACTACTTTCTTCTCTAGTACTATCCAACACACTCACTCTTTTATGCACCTTATTCCTCTATTCTACTCCTATATGTTGGTGCCCATTCCCCTGGCAATGGGGATAGCAATTTGGGGTTGCATTTACTAGTACCACAGGAGAATGATTCGATCACAGACAGCCCGGGCAGAAAGGGGTTATCTGCATTGCCTCCTCCCTTCCATTTCCTCTTTTTCCACTAACTCCTCAGTTTGTTGCCGTATGCCTGGTGGCAAGGGCTGTGCGAGGTTGTGGAGCATGTAGCAGACCACGACAAGTCTTGAGATGTGCTCTGCTGACTGTTGCTGGGCTCCTCCAGGGTGGTCCAGGCAGCAGAAGCATTGTTTAAGGACACCAATGGTCTGCTCTATCAGACTCCATGTGGCAGCGTGGCTCTTATTGTACGCATTCTGCCACATGTGGTTGGGTGGCTGAACGGAGTCATGAACCAGGTGGTCAACGGATAGACCTTGTCACCAGTAACCACCTTCTGGTTTGTCTTGGTGGCTCAAAGATTGAGGGAACAATGGACTGGTGCAGAATGAAACCATCATGATGTGCTGAGCATGGTCGCACAGCAACTGCACATTAAGCGCGAGATAACCTTTGCAGTTGTGGTATATCTCAGCATTCAGTGCAGTCGATGGTGCCCTGCACCATGGGGAAGCCCGCTATCTTGACAAGGTCATGTGCACGCTTCGCCTGCTTCTCTCTGGTCGGAGAGAAGACAATGGATTCCCCTCTCCTGGCATAAAGAGCGTCTGTGAACCCTCTTATGCAGCAGTGGACAGCGAACTGGGAGATGTAATGGATGTCACCTGCTCCAGCCTGGAAGGATCCCGATGCAAAGAAATTCAGGGCCACAGGCACCTTCACAGCCACTGCCTGCGCTGTCCTTTGCCTGGTGTGAGGCTGCAGGTCTGGTTGCAAGAGGTGTCAATGTTCTGTGAGCAACTCCTTTATAAAGCACAGATGCCTCATACACTGCTCCTGGCTCAGATTGAGGTAAGAGAATTGTTCTCGGAAGACTATAGGTGGGTAAGCTCCCTGTTGAAAGCCTTTCTCCCCCTCCTCCTCCCTCTGTGAGAAGCTTGTCCTCTTTTTCACTGCCTTTGCTCCATCTACCTGTCATGCTGCAAGCCAAGGGAGGTGACAACTAGAGCACCCATGACTGGGAGCAAGTTGTCAGACCTAAATCCTTGAATTCAAAAGCAAGGCCTTCGCCACTTGCAGCACCACTCCATGTCACCTTACCAGCTTTAAACAACTCAAGAAAGCTCAGCATACTCTGCATAATTCTGGCGCACGCTCTCAGCGCCGATGCTAACGTCCTCACCAAGTTGACGTCCGGCATGGCTTGCACTAGAAATGTGCACTTTGCTCGAACTAAAATAGCACCCGTAGCACCCAAATAATGGGTGCTACACAATCAATTGTTTAGCCTGAGGAGTCTTAATAGGGTAGAGGAGCAAATGGATTTAGGGGTACAAATGCACAAATCACTAAATGTAGTGACACAGGTTAATAAGGCCATTAAAAAAAGTACTGGGGTTCATTTCTAGTGGGATAAAATTGAAAAGCATAGAAGTAAAACTTATATAGGCCTAGAAATTGGATATGGCCTGAAAACTGGTGGTGTCATGGCCCAACGCTATTTGGCTGCATCCGTTCAAAGTGGTGCAGGCAGCATGCATTATTCGAACTGCCTGCTCAGTTACATGATTGGAGTGCTGATTTTAGCGCTAAGCATGCTGGTTTGGTTTGCCGCTCAAAAGATGGGCCAATATCAGGTGCAGTCTAATGGCCAGTTTGGCCTAGTCTCTCTCCACTACTTAAAGGGGAAGTGCATTGATGCAGCAGCACCTTTGATGCAGCAGCACCTCATTGTCATTGTCATTGGAGTTGGAAGATATGGCTCAGTAGCAGCACAGAGAATGAGCCAGAAGGCTCTCCGATGCGGCTCTCGAGGCATTGATAGTTGCAGTGATAGGCGGGGTGTCCTTTTCACACAGGGCAGAAGGAAGCCATCAAAGCACACTTCGAGAAGGTTGTGGCAAGAGATAGCTGGGTATGTCACAACCAACAGTGTCATACTGTGAACATGGATCCAGTGCTGCAAGATGTTTAATGACCTCACACGGCAGGTCAAGGTGAGTGAAGGCTTCAGTAAATGCCATATTCCACAATTTGCATCACAAGCCTCACACACTGCTCAATGCACCACACCCTCATCCCTCATCTACCAACAATCTCTACCTATCACCATCCATACTTCGTAATCATAGCTTCATTTCACCCTCACAACCTTACCACTGCTGCAACACTCAACTCACATCTTGCACACATTGACAGCTATTCAACTATGGCATGTGCATTACCCAAACACATTGCACCACACTCATCGACACACTTCCCTTTCTCTTGCAGGCCAAGATGGCTCACAACCACCCCGAGCAGCGGCAGATGGAAGGCGGCCAAGCTGCTTTACGGCCTTGAACCAACTGGAGGAGACAGAGCTCAACATCATTGGAGGGGAAGTCACCGAAGCCGTGGCAACGGACGAAGTTGAAGCCCTTGGAGACAACAATGGTATGATCATTCCTAATCCTTCTTCTCATCCCACAATCTCTTCTCACTTACAAGCTGCTGATGCTGTATGCATGCATATCTTGTTTTCACCCCTCCCCTCACCATAACCTGACTCTAGTGCCTTTCTGCTTTCAGGTGACCAAGAACTGCCACCAGCACAACCTATCCCTGAAGTCATGGAGGAGAGTGGAGATGAAGAAGAAGGCACACCATCACTGCATCTGACACTTGCAGGCACCAGCTCAGAAATTGGCACTGCGCAGAATTCATAGGGTAGTATAGATGCAAGATCTGCACATGGTGAGGCACTGGGCACGAGCGGGCTGCAGCAAGGCCAGGGGGAAAGGGTAGCTCGGGGTCCAGCTTCCCTGAGGGTGAGTTCACACATGACTTCTGTTGCAACAAGACTCAGATGATGACCTCGGTGGGGCAGCCTTCAGAAGAAGAGTGATGGGCCTGCACAAGCCTGCCAGAGAGCCTCCTTTCAGTGTCAAGGAGCATGGAAGAATCTAGCTCCAACATTGGACAGGGCTTTGCACAGAGATTGGAGGCCATGATTTCCAGGTTGGAAATGATGGGTATCTCCAAGAGAGACCTTGTCAACCCCATCATAATGCTGCGTGTGATGGGCGATGTTGCAGCTTCCATTGCAGCACAGGCGGAAGTGACCCTACATCTCACTGCTGCAGTGGAAGCTCAGACTGCTGCCAAGTAACATCCCAGAAATGCTAGGGAACCAAGGGTCTAGTGAGAAGGAGGAATTAAAGGAAATTAGTATTAGTAAAAAATAGTGCTGGAGAAATTAATGGGACTGAAAGCCGATAAATCCCCAGGGCCTGACAATCTGCACCCCAGAGTACTAAAAGAGGTAACCATGGAAATAGTGGATGCATTGGTTGTCATCTTCCAAAATTCTATAGATTATGGAACAGTTCCTGCAGATTGGAGGGTGGCAAATGTAACCCCACTATTTAAAAAAGGAGGGAGAGGGAAAACAGGGAACTACAGACCGGTTAGCCTAACATCAGTAGTAGGGAAAATGCTAGAGTCTATTATAAAGGATGTGATAACAGGACACTTAGAAAATATCAACGGGATTAGACAAAGTCAACATGGATTTATGAAAGGGAAATCGTGTTTGACAAACCTACTGGAGTTTTTGAGGATGTAACTGGTAGAATAGATAAGGGAGAACCAGTGGCTGTGGTGTATTTGGATTTTCAGAAGGCCTTTGGTAAAGTCCCACATAATAGGTTAGTGTGCAAAATTAAAACACATGGGATTGGGGTAATATACTGGAATGGATTGAAAATTGGTTAACAGACAGGAAACAGAGAGTAGGAATAAATGGGTCTTTTTCGGGGTGGCAGGTGGTGACTAGTGGGGTACCGCAGGGATCAGTGCTTGGGCCCCAGCTATTCACAATATATATCAATGATTTGGATGAGGGAACCAAATGTAATATTTCCAAGTTTGCTGATGACACGAAACTAGGTGGGATTGTGAGTTGTGAGGAGGATGCAGAGGCTTCAAGGTGATTTAGGCAAGTTGAGTGAGTGGGCAAATACATAACAGATGCAGTATAACGTGGATAAATGTGAAGTTATCCACTTCAGTAGGAAAAACGGAAAGGCAGAGTATTATTTATATGGTGATAGATTGGGAAATGTTGATGTACAGAGGGACCTGGGTGTCCTTGTACACCAGTTACTGAAAGCAAACATGCTGGTGCAGCAAGCAGTTAGGAAGGCAAATGGTATGTTGGCCTTCATTGCAAGAGGATTTGAGTACAGGAGCAAGGATATCTTACTACAGTTATACAGGGCCTTGGTGAGACCACACCTGGAGTACTGTATGCAGTTTTGGTCTCCTTACCTAAGAAAGGTATAGAGGGAGTGCAGCGAAGGTTCACCAGACTGATTCCTGGGATGGCAGGACTGTCGTATGAGGAGTGATTGGGATGACTAGGCCTGTATTCACTAGAGTTTAGAAGAATGAAAGGGGATCTAATTGAAAAGTATAAAATTCTGACAGGGCTAGACAGACTGGATGCAGGGAGGATGTTTCCCCTGGCTGGGGGGTCTAGAACGAGGGGTCACAGTCTCAGGATACGGGGTAGGACATTTAGGAATGAGATGAGGAGGAATTTCTTCACTCAGAGGGTGGTGAACCTGTGGAATTCTCTGTGGAGGCCAAGTCACTGAATATATTTAAGAAGGAGATAGATAGATTTCTAGACACAAAAGGCATCAAGTGGTATGGGAAGAGAGGGGGAATATGGTATTGAGGTAGAGGATCAGCCATGATCATATTGAATGGTGGAGCAGGCTCGAAGGGCCGAATGGCCTACTCCTGCTCCTATTTTTCTATGTTTCTATTGTGGCTGGGTTTACGAGTCTTGAAAGTGGCTTGCAGCGAGTTGAAGCAGGACAGCAATTTGTCCTCCAACAGATTGCTCAGAATGCTAAGGTGCCGCCAAATGATAGTGGCAGTGGGTCTGTAGAGCAGGAACCTGCTGTCCTCTCTCAGGGTGACAGCATTCCTGCTCCCTCCACTGCCACTGCACCATTGCCCTTGCTGCTGCCTGTCAACCAGCCAGCCCAGATTGCTGCCAACCATGCCGATGTGGTGCAGTCTACAGCCGGGCTTTCTAAGTCCGCAGCTGGTCGAGGTTGTCCTGCAAGGCCATCTGTAGTCTCCCCCATGGAAACTCAGCAGCCTTCCACCAGCCATGCTGCAGCCACTGGGGGAGCAATGTGTAGGAGCACTAAAGTGCTGAGGAGAGTGGACCGAGCCAGGAACCGGAGCAGAGGCCAGTAAATAAAGAGCGGGGTTGGAGAGGGGCCTGAACTCACTGCGAGCAGCCGAGGAGGAGCAGACTGAGCCGGGAACTGGAGCAGAGACCAGTAAATAAAGAGCGGGGTCGGAGAGGGGCCTGAACTCACTGCGAGCAGCCGAGGAGGAGCGGACCGAGCCGGGAACTGGAGCAGAGACCAGTAAGTAAAGAGCGGGGTCAGAGAGGGACCTGAACTCACTGCGAGCAGCCGAGGAGGAGCGGACCGAGCCGGTAACTGGAGCAGAGACCAGTAAATAAAGAGCGGAGTCGGAGAGGGGCCTGAACTCACTGTGAGCAGCCGAGGAGGAGCGGACCGAGCCGGGAACTGGAGCAGAGACCAGTAAGTAAAGAGCGGGGTTGGAGAGGGGCCTGAACTCACTGCGAGCAGCCGAGGAGGAGCGGACCGAGCCGGGAACTGGAGCAGAGACCAGTAAATAAAGAGCGGGGTCAGAGAGGGGCCTGAACTCACTGTGAGCAGCTGAGCTGTGAACTGGAGCAGAGAGAAAAAAATCCAGGATTCCAAAAAGCAAGGAGTGACGTCACAGGAAAGCAGGGAAGTGATTGGTTGGTCAGTATTTCTCTCTTTATCTTGGGCATAGGTTGAAATGAAGAGCCGGGATTAAAAAATAAAAGTACAAAAAGAGGGAGCTGATTGGTGAGTATAAGTGTTTTTACTTGGCTTTCTTAAAGTTTTTAAGTTTATTCCAGCTAGGTTAGTCAGTTAGAGGTTAAGTAGAGGTATGGCAGGGCAGCTCACATCCGTGGAATGCGCATCCTATGCAATGTGGGAAGTCCTGGACACCTCCCGTGGTCTGGACAACCACATGTGCAGGAAGTATCACCAGCTACAGCAGCTCAAGCACCGGGTTATGGAGCTTGAGCGGCGGCTGCAATCACTGCTGTGCATCTGTGAGGCTGAGAGCTACGTGGATACCATGTTTCGGGAGGTGGTCACCCCGCAGCTTAAGAGTGTGCAGGCAGAGAGGGAATGGGTGACCATCAGGAGAACCAGGCAGGTAGTGCAGGAGTCCCCTGAACCCATCTTGCTCACCAACCAGTATTCGGTGCTGAGTACTGGTGAGGGCAATGGTTCCTCTGGGGAGTGCAGCCAGAGCCAAGTCCACAGCACCATGGAAGGCTCAGCTGCACAGGCGTGGGGGAAAGGGAGACGGAGAGCAATAGTGATAGGGGATTCAATAGTTAGGGGAGCAGACAGGCGTTTCTGCAGCCGCAGACGTGACTCCTGGGTGGTATGTTGCCTCCCTGGTTCCAGGGTCATGGATGTCACTGAACGGCTGCAGGGCATTCTGAGGGGGGAGGGTGAACAGCCAGAGGTCGTGGTCCATATCAGTACCAACCACATAGGTAGGAAGAGGGATGAGGTCCTGCAGGCAGAGTTTAGGGAGCTCGGGAAGAGGTTAAAAAGCAGGACCTAAAAGGTAGTAATATCCAGATTACTACCAGTGCCACGTGCTAGTGAGTTCAGAAATAGGAAGACAGAGCAGATGAATGCGTGGCTGGAGAGATGGTGTAGGAGGGAGGGCTTTAGGTTCCTGAGGAATTGGAACCGTTTCTGGGGGAGGTGGTACCTCTACAAGCCAGACGGGTTGCACCTCAACAGAAACGGGACCAATATCCTCGCAGGAGGGTTTGCTAGTGCTGTTGAGAGGGTTTCAACTAGCTTGGCAGGGGATGGGAACCTAAATATAGAGTCAAATAGGGAGGGAAGAAAAACTGGAATTGGAAAACAAAAACGTAGAAAGTAAATTGGAAGGACAGAGGAATCAAGGGCTAGATAGTAGTCAACAAGGAGGTTTGCCTGTACTAAATGGTATATACTTCAATGCAAGGAGTATAGCGAACAAGGCAGATGAGCTGAGGGCACAGGTAGATACTTGGGACTATGATATTATAGCTATTACAGAGACGTAGCTGAAAGAGGGGCAGGTATGGCAGCTCAACATTCCTGGTTACAGGATTTTCAGATGGGATAGAGAGGGAGGTAAAATGGGAGGGGGGTCGCGGTATTGATTAAAGAAACTATTACGGTTGTGAGGAGGGATGATATGTTCGAGGGATCATCAATCGAGGCCATATGGGTCGAATTGAAAAACAAGAAAGGGGCGATCACACTGCTGGGAGTGTACTACAGACCCCCAGTGAGAGGGAGATAGAAAAACAAATATGTAGACAAATTTCTGAGAAGTGCAAAAACTATAGGGCAGTAACAGGGGATTTCAACTACCCCAATATTAACTGGGATAAAATTAGTGTGATGGGTATAGAGGGTGCGAAATTCCTAAAATGCATCCAGGAGAACGTTTTTTAGACAGTATATAGCAAGCCCAACAAGGGAGGGGGCGGTTCTGGACTTAGTTTTAGGGAATAAAGCTGGGCAGGTAGAAGGCGTATCAGTGGGGGAGCATTTTGGTGCTAGTGACCATAATTCTGTTAGATTTAAGGTAGTTGTGGAAAAGGACAAGGATAGACCAGGAATAAAAATTCTAAATTGGGGAAAAGCAAATTTTGCTAAGCTCAGAGGGGATTTAGCCATAGTGGACTGGAAACAGCTAATTTAAGGTAAATCAGTGTCAGAGCAGAGGGAGGCATTCAAGGAGGAGATCCGGAGGGTTCAGACCAAATATGTGCCCTTAAAGAAAAAAGGTGGGACTAACAAATCTGGAGCCCCCTGGATGTCTAGAAACATACAGGGTAGAATAAAGAAAAAAAGGGAGACGTATAACAGATATCGAGGGCTAAATACTCCAGAATCTTTAGAGGAGTACAGAAAGTGCAGGGGTGCAATTAAAAATGATATTAGGAAAGCAAAGAGCATGGAAAATTCTTGGCAAGAAAAACCCAAAGATGTTTTATAAATATATTAAGAGTAAGAGGATAACTAAAGAATGGGTAGGGCCTATTAGAGATCATGAGGGTAATCTGTGTGTGGAGGCGGGTGACGTCGGTAGGGTTCTTAATGAACACTTTGGGCTCAATTTTAACTTAGCCGTCAGGCGGGCTTTGAGGCGTGTGGGGGTTAAAATCGCAAAACCTGGGGGTCGGGACCCCCCCCGCCTGGTTCCCAACACCTAGCCATTTTAACCCAGGTGTGTCTGATGGTCCCGAATTAGTCCCGCCTGCAATAGGCGGGACTGGTCTTTAGGGCACTTAAACAGCACTAATTGGCCTTTATAATCCCATTTTAACAGGCCCTTGCCTGTTTAACCCTTTTCCCAAATAAAACATGCCTGGTGGGGATCATGCCTGTGAAACCTGGCGTGAGCACTATTGGCTTGCTGACTATCAGCTGCAGGTCAACCATTAAAGAGGAGATTTGATCAGTCATCATTTACAGGCGGCAGGACTTTGTTGTCTCAGGCCTGGGGCAACTTTTACCAGGCTTAACCACGCCTGTGGAAGGTTGGAGCTTCACACACTTCTCCAGTGTGACCTCCTGCGAAACCCCTCATCACCCTCAGTCAGCGCTTCCTCAACTGAGGCATCTATCAGGAGCATGGGAGGCCTTTTTTTCCTTCCCTTCTTGGCATTAGAGGACCTCCAGCAGCAGGCACGGCAGCAGCAGAACCAAGAACAACAGCAGCACCAGCAACAGCAGCAGCAAGAGCAGGAGCGACAGGCTGCTGCTCACCCACCTGAGGCAGCACAGGCCAGAAGGGGCCAGCGCATGGAAGCCCGTCGGCACAGGAGATACCCCCCAAACAGGGTCTACAGACACTGGGTCAGCTACCTTAACATGACTGAGCAGCAGTGTCAAAGGTGGCTCCGACTTTCGCGACAGGTAGTGACTGACATCTGCGCAATGATACAGCAAGACCTGCTGCCCAGATGACCAGGTGGACACTCCTTACCAGTGGTCATCAAAGTCACCACCGCACTCAAATTTTTTGCCTCAGGCTCATTCCAGGGGTCATCAGCAGACAGCAGCGGCATCTCCCAGTCGGCTGCACACACTTGCATCACGCAGGTAACGGATGCCCTCTTTGCCCTCGCGCACAATCACATCCATTTCACCAGAGATCGCGCAAATGTGACGGCGCGAGTGGTTGGATTAGCTCATCTGGCAGACCTTCCAAGGGTGCAGGGCGTCATTGACTGCACACATGTGGCCCTTAGGGCACCCCATCGCAATCCAGGTATTTTTGCCAACCGCAAGGGCTTCCACTCCCTTAACGTGACCACAAGGAGATTTTGCATGTTTGTGCCAAGTACCCTGGCAGTTGTCATGACTCCTTCATACTGCGCCAGTCTAGTGTGCCTCCGCTATTCAGTCCGCCAGACCAACTTCACGGATGGCTGCTTGGAGACAAGGGCTATCCCCTGACGACTTGGCTAATGACGCCATTGAGGAGGCCAGCCAACGAAGCTGAGGAGCGCTACAACTCCAGCCACATTTCCACCAGATCCGTAATCGAGCAAACCATCGGCTTTCTGAAGATGCGCTTCAGATGCCTGGATAGATCAGGTGGAGCCCTACAGTACTCAGCAGCCAGGGTCTCCGGAATCGTCGTGGTTTGCTGTGCACTTCACAACATGGCACAGCGTCGTGGCTTGCAGATTCCTGAGGACCAAGTGGCTCCTCACATACCCTCCTCAGATGATGATGATAAGGAGGAGGGCGAAAACGAGCATCCTGCAGAGGCCCATCAACCAGCGGCAGCATTACGCAAGAACATTGCTGCCCAGGATGCAAGGAACGCACTCATCCTGGCCAGATTGGCTTAGCCTAGTAAATCAAACTCTTTTGCCTCGCAGCTTCTTACCTGAGCATCAACAATGGCCAAACCCTACGGATTCCGAGCTATTTGACCAGCATCCTGACAACTGCAAGTAATCCTAAGCCCTCAATGTGAAAGACCCATTCGCGAAATGACACATGCCAGAACTGCAGCAGTTGCCATCAGAATTTTTATGCAAAACAAACAACTGATGGCATTTCTACAAAATACACATTTCACCCAAGTGACTACCCTTGTGACTATTTGTGCTTTATTTTCCTCTTACGCGTGCTCCTACGTAGTGGTTCCCCTGTGGCTTCAGCAGATGTGGAGGCCCCTTGCTCACTTTCCTGCTGCTCCTGTCTCGACACCTTTGGCGGGCGTCCTCTGGGGTGGCGAGCCTGTGAGGGCTCGTCAGCAGACTGCTGCTCCTGCGGCTGTGCAGGAGTTGAGACGTCTATCTCAGTTGGGTGTGGACTCTGGCGGGGCTCTGACTGAGGGCTCTGCACTGGCATGGAAGTGTGAGCGCTTGGAGAGGAGCCCCCACTTCCTTGAGGTCTGCCACCAACCTCCCTCTCATGGGTCAGGTCCCCCTCAGTGCCTGCAAGTGGCTTGAGAGCACCTTGCTGCACATCAAGGGGGGCTATGCGGACCCGTATCTGCAATGGCAGTCCTACTCAGAAGGACTTCCATGAAGGTCTGGTTTCTCTGTTCAATAGATTCCCATCTCTCCTCAAGAGATGTCATTCTATTCTGAACACTCACCATGTTTTCCATACCCTGGCGACTAACCTCCTCAATGGCCGTAGCCCTCCTCTCCTCTACGGTAGCCAGCCTTACCACGGAGGCAGCAATAATTTCCACGTAGGTAGCCATCCTTTCCGTATTGATGCGTTCATGCGCCACTGACTCCTCAAAGGCTCTGCTCATGTTCGCTATGGACTCCTCCATTCGCTCCACACTCGCAGCGACCCTGGAGACAAAACCTGCCAGAGACTCCTGCATCTGTGCATGGAGTTCCATCTCCTCTGACCTTACGGGTGGACCCAGAGGCAGAGGGTCGACATGCAGCTGAGCTGAGCTGGCAGAGTCCTGCGTCCTCCGACGAGGACTCTCCACTGCTGTCCCTGTCTCCACAATCTGCTGATGCTCACTTGTGAGCTGTGATACACCAGGTGACAACTCTACTCTATGTCCCGAAAGTCCCACCGAGGTGTGAGTGTCTGCGCTGGGGCTGGGTGCGCTTATTTCTGCTGATGCTGCGCCCTCAGAGGTTGCAGATTCCTCTGAGGAGTCTGGCATCTCAGGCTCTTCCTCCTGCACACTGGGGACGGGGGCTCTCGATGGTCCTGTGGGGGAGTCAAGGAAAAAGTTAGAGATGTGATGCCAAGGTTACATGCACATTGCATTTTGCAGATGATCTTAAGTCCATATGATGTAGCTTCAGAATCATTATCAGCGACTCATGCAATGCCAATGAGATGGAAAACTATTCTGTCACCAGCTTGCGGGGATACACCTGTCTGTCCTTCCCCAACTTCCGCATCTCTGTCAGCCCAACAATCTCCAGGACGGCTTCCTCCCAGGGGGTGAGCTGGGCTAATGAGGGTGGCCCTCCTCCTGTCCTGGCTCGCTCTCTCCTGTTGTGAGCTCTCTTTTCCTGCAATGAGGGAGACAACTGGAGGTTGAGTGAGAATGAAGAGTGAATGCAGAGATTGCATAGCATAGATACTTAGAAGGAGACGAAGATGGAGTGAGGTTGCAAGACCAAGGGCCCTTCCTGTGTGTTGTCAGTCGTGTTCAAAGAATCAGAGTGAGAGGGAGTGTGAGGGTTGCATGGTTGAATAGTTATGCGAATGTGAGCATAGAGAGAGGGAATGGCTAAGGGTGCATGGATGTGAGTGTCAAGTGGGATGTGAAGGAAGAGATTGCTAAAGCTGAGTGCTGGTGAGGAAGGGCAATGGGGATCAGATTGAGGGAGATAGAAACTTCATACAGTACTTACTTTTCCAGTGCGATAAAGGTCATGGAATCTTTTCCTGCACTGCATCCAGGTGCGCCGTGTAAGCCCCAAGGAGTTGACTTCCCCGGCCACCTGTAGCCACACAGCCTTGGTCTGACTGGGAGGCCTCTTCCTCGCTGAAGAAGGGAACAGGACCTCCCTGTGGGCCCTAGCACCATCCAGCAATGCCTGGAGTGAAGCCTCATCAAATTTTGGGGCAGCTCTTGCCCTCCCACTGGCCATTGCTCCTGCAGGCTCCTGTGCCATCTTAATGGTAAAGTTTGGAAGCCTGCAGAAGAAGCAAGGCTTGCTGCGGACCTTAAAAGCAGCAGCAATGATGACGTCATATTCAGCGACTTTCTGACTGGAAATACTCAATTGCCAAGGCTTCCCACACGTTGGAAATCAATTGGCCAATTGGGTTAAAATTGCATCAATCTCACAGACCCATTTAGATTCGTGTGGGAAACACTAAATTCGGGGAACCCGACAATTCCCCGCACCTGAGTTAAAATTGACCCCTTTGTATCTGTTTTCACAAAGGAGAGGGATGAAGCAGACATTGCTATCGGGGGGAGGAGTGCGAAATATTAGATGAAATAAAGATAGTGAGAGAGGAAGTATTAAGGGGTTCAGCAGCTTTAAAAGTGGATAAATCCCCAGGCCCGGATGACATGAATCCCAGGCTGTTAAGCAAAGCCAAATAGGAAATAGCAGAGGCTCTGACCATCATTTTTCAATCCTCTCTGGCTTCAGGTGTGGTGCCGGAGGACTGCTAATGTGGTACCCATGTTTAAAAAGGGAGAAAAGGATAGACCGAATAATTACAGGCCAGTCAGCCTAACCTCGGTAGTGGGAAAATTATTGGAAAGAATTCTGAACGACAGGATAAATCTTCATTTAGAAAGATACGGATTAATCAAGGATAGTCAGCACAGATTTGTTAAGGGAAGGTCGTGTCTGACAAACTTGATTGAATTTTTTGAGGAGATAACAAAGAGGGTAGATGAGGGTAGTGCATTTGATGTACTGTATATGGACTTTAGCAAGGCTTTTGATAAGGTTCCACATGACAGACAGGTCATGAAGTTAAAAGCCCATGGGATCCAGGACAAAGTGTCAAGTTGGATTCAAAACTGGCTCGGAGACAGGAAGCAGAGGGTGATGGTTGATGGGTGTTTTTGTGACTGGAAGGCTGTTTCCAGTGGGGTTCCGCAGGGCTCAGTACTAGGTCCCTTGCTTTTTGTGGTATATATCAATGATCTAGACTTGAATATAGGGGGTATGATTAAGAGGTTTGCAGATGATATGAAAATCGGCTGTGTGGTTGATACTGAAGAAGGAAGCTGTAGACTGCAGGAAGATATCCATAAATTTGTCAGGTGGGCAGAACAGTGGCAAATGGAATTCAATCTGGAGAAGTGTGAGGTAATGCATTTGGGGTGAGCTAACATGGAAAGGGAATAAACGTTAAATGGTAGGACACGGAGTAGTGTAGAGGAACAACAGGACCTTGGAGTGCATGGCCACAGATCCCTGAAGGTAGCAGGCCAAGTAGATAAGGTGGTTAAGAAGGCATACGGAATGCTTGCCTTTGTTAGCTGTGGCATAGAATACAAGAGCGGGGGGGTTATGCTTCAACTGTATAAAACACTAGTTAGGCCTCAGCTAGAGTACTGCGTGCAGTTCTGGTCACCACATTACAGGAAAGATGTGATTGCATCAGAGAGGGTACAGAAGAGATTTACAAGGATGTTGCCGGGAGTAGAAAATCTTAGCTATGAGGAAAGACTGGGTCAGTTTTCCTTGGAACAGAGGAGGCTGAGGGGAGACCTTATTGAGGTGTACAAAATTATGAGGGGCATAGGTAAAGTGGATAGAAAGGACCTATTTCCCTTAGCAGACAGGAGGGTCAAAAAGCAGGGGGCACTGATTTAAAGCAATTGGGCCAAGGCTGAGAGGGGACTTGAGGGGAAATTTCTTCACCCAGAGGGTTGTGGGGGTCTTGAACTCACTGCCTGAAAGGGTGGTAGAGGCAGAACATAAGAAATAGGAGCAGGAGTAGGCCAATCGGCCCCTCGAGCCTGCTCCGCCATTCAATAAGATCATGGCTGATCTGATCCTAACTGCCAATCCACTATCACAGAACCATCTCCTGCATCTAACAGAATTAGACACACGAAATAGGAGCAGGATCAGGCTACACGGCCCCTGGGCCCGCCCCGCTTCCCACAGGGCCATGACCGATCCGAACCTAGACTCATGTCCAAATTCCTGCCCGCTCCCCGTAACCCTTAATTCCCTTTACTTCTAGGCAGGAACCCTAACCACATTTAAAAAGTACTTGGATGTGCACTTGGGATGCTCTAACCTGCAGGGCTATGGACCAAGTGCTGGGAAGTGGGATTAGGCTGGATAGCTCTTTGTTGGCCGGCGCGGACGCAATGGGCCGAAATGGCCTCCTTCCGTGCTGTAACTTTCTATGATTCTAGATACAGCTTGTGGCTGAGGAAAGTGAAGATCTGTCAGGTGGGAGCTTTTATTGTACATTTGAAACTGTCAAGTAATCAGCTGGAGCAATGGCCACTGAACTCCTGCCTCAGGTTGACAGCCATGGTCCCTGAACAGCGTGGTTCCCGTGGCCATGAAGTTAAAGTGAAAAGGAAGTTAAAAAAGCCTGTTAAGCATCTGTCAACTAGATGCTAATGAGATTAATTGGGTCCCCTGCCGATGCCAGTCGGGTCTGCTCAGACAGGCAGCTGACAGACCTGACATTGGGAAAGGCGCATGGCGGCAGGTTGACAGCGGGGTGCCGACCCGCTGTCAAAAAAAAACTTTCCTACCCAACCCACCACCGATCAAGCTCACTGACCCCTTGGAAAATTCTGGCCATGATTTTTAAATTAGAGTTGTTTATTCAAAAATATAAAAGTCATAGCATTTAAGTCTATTCTAGATATCTATTTGACTGGTTAACTTATCATACTAAATATGAGAAGGTCAAAAAAAAATTACAGCTTTTTAAAATTTATTTTTCCACATTATGTGGCCTGCATTTTATGACCCTACAATTGATTGCTCTGCTCCACATTGGTCAATGAACCTCTTCTCAAATGTACTTTCCATTTAAAAAAAATCAGAACAGGAAAAATTTTAGTGATTATTTAATTGAACACATGATTGCAACAATTCAACCAATACAATATAAATAATTTTCTCTCAACAACTAGAACATGTAGGCATGGCAGAAACAAGAAAAATGTCAAGCTTAACAATTTGAAACAGTGGATGTAATTTTAACCTAACTCACCAGGTGGGAAACCCATGGTAGCAGGCAGAACATCGGTTTTACACCTTACCTAATATTACTCTCCATTGACTGCAATGGAGAGTTAAATCTGATGGGGTGTAAAAGCAGCGTTGCACCTGACCTCGTCAGTTTCCCGATGGATGGGTTAGGTGAAAATTAACCCCAGTGAGAAAGTGAACACTGCAACATGAAAAAAAATACAGCATTATTCTCGTACATTACTACAGCTATTAATCCTAGTAGAGGTCTTAATTTTGGTGCATTAATAATGCTGTAGGTATTAAGGAGTAAGATAACTGAAGGGCAACAGACAAGTAGATTGTCACTGTGATGAAAAACTTGCCAAATTCATTAACAGTATATTCTTAAATCTTTAACAAGAACATAAAAACAATTTGATAAAGCTTTTGTACACAGAAAAAAATTACACATTTGTGCCTCAGTAAATTTCATAGTGTAACAATTGAACAAAAAATATTTTTAGAAAGCTAACTTGCATTCCAAAAAAAAACTTCACAATATTTGGGCATTCCACTTACAGTACTTCTTTAGAAGAAAGAACCATGACTAGAAACATATAACCGTTGTCCGATATGATTGCTGTTACCAAGAGGTAGTGTTGTTGACAATGGGTAGCTAGGATAGGAGTAAGGTCTAGATGTGTACTGAAGCAGACTGGATGCAGAGGTTGGGAGAGGTGCACCAACTTGAGATAGACTGTTGACTGAGTTGGTCCGACGCAAACTGTAGTCTGTAAATACACAAATATGCACATTTCACAAAAATTGTATAATTATAGAATTTGGTTTTAATTACAAAAAATGTAAAGTACGATGCAATCTCAGAGTTAGACCCTTCAGCTACAAGCATTTCATTGTAACCGCCACCATTTTGTGTAATGAGGACCTTAACTATTACTTCATAAGCTTTTACAATACTAATTTATCCAAAATCATGCTTTAAATATTTTAATTACTTTCCATATTTTTTGTTATACTGACACTTCAGAGCTTGTCATTTCAGAGACATCTTTCCAGTCCCAAGATACTCAGATAATATAAAGTTCATCTGTAAATCAGCATTCATCTTAAATTTATGGACACAGTAACTTCTGTAAGAGAATCAGAGTTTGAAAATGGTAGATTATATACTGACCATGTAGTAGTCTAGGGGAAAAGGCAGAAAGGGCTCTTTCTGCCTTTTCCCCCAGACTACTACATGGTCAGTATATAATCTACCATTTTCAAACTCTGATTCTCTCTCTGATTCTCTTACATATGCCTGCTTAGAGTGCATTTTGTTGAAACCTTTCATGAGTTGCATGTAACTTATCCAGTCTGTACTGTATCTATTCCCCTTCTTGTACCATCTTATTCCTTTTTCAAACAAATCATCTACCTCCCAAACCAGTCCTCTGATGATCAGTAAGTTTGCAGATGACACGAAAATTGGTGGGGTGGTAAATTGCAAGGAGGAAAGCCTCAGGCTACAGGACGATATAGACGGGTTGGTCAGTTGGGCGCAAAAGTGGCAAATGGAATTTAACCCTGAAAAGTGCGAGGTGATGCATTTTGGACAGACAAATAAGGCAAGGGAATACACAATGAGTGGTAGGACCCTAGGAAGTACAGAGGGTCAGAGGGACCTTGGTGTACATGTACATAGATCTCTGAAGGCAGCGGAACAGGTAGATAAGGTGGTTAAAAAGGCATATGGGATACTTGCCTTCATTAGCCGAGGCATAGAATATAAGAGCAGGGAGGTTATGATGGAGCTGTACAAAACGCTGGTGAGGCCACAGCTGGAGTACTGTGTGCAGTTCTGGTCGCCTCACTATAGGAAGGATGTGATTGCTTTGGAGAGGGTGCAGAGAAGATTCACCAGGATGTTACCTGGGATGGAGCGCCTCAGCTATGAAGAAAGACTAAACAGGCTGGGGTTGTTTTCCTTGGAGCAAAGAAGGCTGAGGGGGGACCTGATTGAGGTGTACAAAATGATGAGGGGCATAGATAGGGTAGACAAAGAGGAACTTTTCCCCTTAGTAGGGGGGTCAATAACAAGGGGGCATAGATTCAGGGTAAGGGGCAGGAGATTTAGAGGGGATTTGAGGAGGAACTTTTTCACCCAGAGGGTGGTTGGAATGTGGAACTCAATGCCTAAAAGGGTGGTAGAGGCAGGAACCCTCACAACATTCAAGAAGCATTTGGATGAGCACTTGAAATGCCATTGCATACAGGGCTATGGACCAAATGCTGGAAAATGGGATTAGACGGGACAGGGATGGATGGGCGGCGCAGACACGATGGGCCAAAGGGCCTCTTTCTGTGCTGTAAAACTCTATGACTCTGGGCACACTACCTGGATAATTCATGGTAGTTTTTCCATTTTAAATTTCTCCTGTTTAAGAATATGAAGTCTAGCACATTGGAGGCCCGATTTTGTTTGGGGATGGGGGAGAGACTACAAAACACCGGGCACAGGAATCAGCTTTCTCTTTATCAAGATGAAATCTTTCTATTGTTACTGATGTTGCAGTTGTCTATCATGGATGACGAAACCATGATAAGGTCTCGCAGGTCTGACTCATTGAATCCTGGAGGTGCGCTTGTAAATTGAAGGTATCCTCTTAGATAGGCCAGTGATGCTTTTCCACAAAGCTACAAATTCCTACAGAGAACCAATACCCAAGTTCCAGATGGAAATCTTGCAAACAACCGATGAAAAGCTTAAGACAGCACTGATCCACATGAAGATTCTTGGCAGGAGCCTCAGGCTGGCATTAATGCTCGCAAGAAAGGACACATTGTCATCACCACTATTTAAGAAAGGAAGGAGAAAACAGGGAACTACAGACCCTTTAGCCTGACATCAGTAGTGGGGAAAATGCTAGAATCTATTATTAAGAATGTGGTAACAGGGCACTTAGAAAATATTAATAGGATTGGGCAGAGTCAACACGGATTATGAAAGGAAATCGTGTTTCATAAATCTGTTAGCATTTTTTGAGGTTGTAACTAGCAGAACAGATAAGGGGGAACCAATGGATGTGGTGTATTTGGATTTTCAGAAGGCATTCGATAAGGTGCCACACAAGGTGTTATTAAACAAAATCAGGGCTCATGGGATTGGGGGTAATGTACTAGCATGGTTGGGTTAACGGACAGAAAACAGAGAGTAGGAATAAATGGGTCATTTTCGGGTTGGCAGGCCGTAACTAGTGGGGTACTGCAAGGATCAGTGCTTGGGCCTCAGCTATTCACAATCTATATCAATGATTTGGATGAGGGGACCAAATGTAATATATGCGAGTTTGCTGGGTGGGAATGTAAGTTATAAGGAGGATGCAAGGAGGGTTCAAGGGGATATAGACAGGCTAAGTGAGTGGGCAAGAACATGGCAAATCGAATATAATGTGGAGAAATGTGAAGTTATCCACTTTGGTAGGAAAAATAGAAAAGCAGAGTATTTTTTAAATGGTGAGAGATTGGGAAATGTTGGTGTTCAAAGGGACCTGGGTGTCCTTGTACACGGATCACTGAAAGTTAATGCAGGTACAGCAAGCAATTAGGACAGCAAATGGCATGTTGGCCTTTATTACAAGAGGATTTGAGTATAAGAGTAAAGACGTCTTCCTGCAATTTCTCGAGAGTTTAGAAGAATGAGAGGTGATCTCATTGAAACATACAAAAATCTTACAGGGCTTGACAGGGTAGATGCAGGGAGGATGTTTCCCCTGGCTGGGGAGTCTAGAACCAGGGGTCAGTCGCAGAATAAGGGGTCAGCCATTTAGGACTGAGATGAGGAGAAATTTCTTCACTCAAGAGGGTGGTGAACCTTTGGAATTCTCTAGCCCAGAGGGCTGCGGAGGCGCAGTCGTTGAGTATATTCAAGACAGAGATTGATAGATTTTTGAATGTTAAGGGAATCAAGGGATTTGGGGAGTGCAGGAAAGTGGAGATGAGGTAGAAGATCAGCCATGATCTTATTGAATGGTGGTGCAGGCTCGAAGGGCCAAATGGCCTACTCCTGCTCCTATTTCTTATGTTCTTATGTGGAACTCGTCAATATCGTTGTGTCACAAATGAAGGGCATCCATACAGTGGCTCTGCCTCAGGTGAACAACTTACTCTTCCAAATTTATTTCTAACTTGTAACCCTCCCCTTTCCAACCAAGCTCATACTTTACAGTTTCTTCCAGTTTCCCTCCCCCAGTACTCATTAAAACAGTCCGTATCTTTCAGCAATGTCTTGACCTGTCAATTTCCTCCAATTTTCACTTTTTGGGCAATTTTACAAGTTTGCGTTTTTGGGACAAAACTTCACCTGGCAAGAGTGCACATTGAGAATTCGAGCATTCACTTTACACAATACACTGGGTCAAAATCAAAGGGAGGGCACACCTGAATACCCAATATGCAGCAATCAAAGCTCCATAATGGAAGCACTAACTCGTAAAATTACCCCTTCTACTTTCAACATTTTCCTTCAAAGTCTTGGAATGTATTGTTGCCTCACAACTACTCTTCATACCATTCTGCTTCCGACCTTCCAATCTGGCATAATAGTCAAAAATCACAAAAGTCATCTTGGATGACAGCAACTATGCCTTGTTATCTCTCCTTATCTTCCTCAACCCCCTCCACTGTCTTTAACACCATCGACCACTTCACCCTCAACTTAATTCTCTCCTCTACAATCTACCTTTCTATTACAGGAAACTTTCGTTTAACCAGAGGTTAAATGTCCGGAAAGCTCTATCTACCGGCAAAATTCAGCAGCTGTTTCCTATAAGTTTTTTTACTTCTCGTTGCTTTTTTTTCCCCAGTCAGGCTCTGCAAGGTCTAGCTGAAGCTGTTGCTTAGCTACAGAGACGCTTTTAAGCTGCGGCCGACTGTTTTGAAGCTGTTGCTAAGCAACAGGGTTTGTTGATTCACACGGAGCTCAAAAGCTCCGTATGTTTTAACATTAGCGCTGGTTTCTACGGCAGTTTTGATGGTACGGCACCAGCTCGGTCCCGTCAGTGCCGGATACCATAAAGTTTCCTGTACCGCTCTTTCCTGGTTCCATTCACACAAATCACAAGGTAATTTCCTCCCATGTTTTCTCCTTCCATGCTTGCAGGGGCACCTCAACGTATCCCATGGCTCTATCCCAAGACCCTTTCTCTTCATCATTTATATGCTACTCCTCTCCTCAGTGATAACATTCAGGAGCACATCAGCTTCCACATGTATGCCAAGGACGCACACGTGCACCTCATCCATCGATCCCAAGGCTGCTGCTCACGATGTGGTCTCCTCTACATTGGGGAGACCAAACGCAGATTGGGTGACCGCTTTGCGGAACACCTCCGTTCAGTCCATAAGGGGGACCCCGAGCTTCCGGTCGCCTGTCACTTTAATTCACCGCCCCATTCCCACTCAGACCTCACTGTACTCGGGCTCTTGCATTGTTCCACGGAAGCTCAACGTAAACTCGAGCAACAGCACCTCATCTTCCGATTAGGCACTTTACAGCCTTCCGGACTCAACATCGAGTTCAACAATTTCAGATCATAACCTCGGCCCCCATTACATTTTTGTTTATAGTTTATCCACATCTTTGTTTTGGCCCTTCCCCCCTTTTTTTTTCTTTCTCTCCCACATGGCCACTGTCTCTCATTCTGGCAGAACATTTCACACCTAATCTAGAGCCGTCTTTTGTCTCCACTAGTTCTTTCACCAGCTCGTCTCATTTTGAATACCTCTTAATGTCTCTTCACTTCTTTTGTTCTCTCCCAGCCCTGCCTTTCGATCTATTTCATTTCCTTTCCAGTTTTGAAAAAGGGTTAGACCCGAAACGTCGACTCTAATTTCTCTCCACAGATGTTGCCTGGCCTGCTGAGTTTTTCCAGCATTTTCTGTTGTTATTGCTGTTGCTATACTCTCCAACTGCCTGTCCAACATTACAACCTAGATGAGCGTAATTTCTTTCAACTCAATGTCAGCAAAATTGAAGCCATCTTCTTTGGCTCCCACCCACAATCTATCCACTTGTGGTCTTGACACCATCCACCTTCCCAAAGGTGACCTCAGGCTAAGTACAGAAGTGTGAAACCTTTTGTTCAACTCTAATTAAAGCTTCCTTTCCCATTTCATTCTATTATCAAGATCACTTACTTCCACCGCCATAACATCTTATTTCTCTACCACTGCCGAAACACTAATCCACAACTTTATCATTTGGAAACTCCACTTTTAAAATGCTCTCCTAGCTAACTAACCCACCGTCACAAATTACAACTTATTCAGAATATCAGTTTATGCCCCCACCTATCCTTCCAAGCTAAACTGACTCTGAACCCCAGCAGTTTAACTTTAACATCCTCTTCACCACTATTAAATCCCTCCATGACCTCAGTCAACCCTATTTCAGCAATCTCCTTCAGGCATATGTCCTTGCACATATCCTCCACTCTTCTAACATTGGTCTACTCCTTATTCTCCTCTCTCCACTCCTTCAGTTTCCCTAAGTCCCTCTGCTTCACCACTGTCCTTCCTACTATCAAAATGCTCCAAAAAATGTTTCTGTTTTCCCTTTGCTCTCCTTGGCATCAAATGCTTTTCCATCTGCCCTATAACATCTTTCTATAGATGAGGAAGTAAGTTGTTGTGTCGAGCAAGATGTCCAGGGTCTTGAGGTTGTAGCTATGGTGTGCACTGCCATAGCCTGTCATTGAATGAGGGGGCTCTTAAAAGGGATTCTACTTTTCATAGCTATCCCTATCACAGCATATGCATTCAGCTGAATTTTCTTAACATATTCTGGCAATTCCTCTATTTGTCCCCCAAAAATGCCTTGCAGTCAAAAGATAGTTGTAATAACTGCTGCTGTAGTTTCCATAGCAGCATCGCTATATCCACCCATGCAGTGTGCAAAACACCAAAAGCCACGTTCCTTGCTGATGAATCCAGAACAAGAGCTTGCTTCCTGCTGTATTACTCCACTCTGTATCTGATCCTACATCAGGAGTGGTACTGCCTTTGGAAAATGGGTAACATTTTCCCAATTGCCTGGAGCTTTGTGACCCTTTGGTGAACTAATCTTGCTCAAAGGGCCTGATTAGAGCTTAGACCCTTAGGCAGAGATCTCCAGAACAATCTTCTATGCCGACTATTTGTCAATACTGGTAAAAAAGATGTTCCAAAGCAGGAAAACAAGAGCTGTTCACATGGGAGAAGCTTCCAGTGTCATCATAAAAGGAAGGTCGTTTTTGTTATTTTCCCCCCCTCAGAACGTAGCCCAATGTCAGTCCATTTCAGTGGCGTGTGGAAGCTGTAATCTGTAGAAGAATTAATACGTCCTAAAAGTTAGAGAATTGTATTTTAAATTAACTGTTTGTGAGGCAGAGCGTAGGACTTTACTTCAAAACTAGTTAAAAAGGTACCTTAATTATAAAATATACCTTGTTGCAATGTAATGCAGACTTCATTAGTTCTGTGCACCTTAAAATTAACCCAAGCAGGAAAGACAGAAATACTTACCTAAATGTGTTAATGCATATTGTGCTGCCAGCTCCTTAGCATCTTCCAGCATTGTGCAGAGCTTATCGGGCATGAAATGGCTAAGTGTACCTTGTGAACTGTTCGCAAGGGATGGAATAACCACTTTATAAACAAGCAGCTGCTTCCCATCCTGACTTGTAGTAGAGTATAGGTAGTACTCTGGTGGTGCCCAGTTATTTTTGTTGCAGTAATACTCCAAGTGTGTGACTGAAGACTGAAAATGACTAGGCTTTAATGAATAAATACTCAAAGGTGTAAGCTTTATTCCTGGAAAAAGAGGATATGTGCACCTCTCCAGTTCAGGTGAGCATGGACTATGGTGACCATTCAGACGTGCTGGTAAGCTTGGTGACCTTCCTGGGGTTTTTGGTCCCCCATCTTCTTTGTTTGTAAACGTCAGTCGTTGACTTTCACAATTAAGATTGACTTGACTACCTTGAGCGTATTTCCAAGAGCCATCTTTATTAACTGGCTTTGCAAGGGTGACTTCAATGCTAGCACCATCTATACACTTCCCATTCATAATATTCATAGCAGTAACTGCATCATCTCTGTCAAAAAAGTGCACAAAGGCATAATCTCTGAGTTTTTTCACACGTTCAACTGCTCCAGGTTTGATTTTGTTAAATTCCATCTTGATAGTCTCCTCTGTTGTAGATATCATCAGGTTTCGCACGTATAGTATCTTAACCTTTTGCATAGTTTCCTCATCTACTTCTTTTTCTGGGTCTGCCCAATCCACCTGAATAGTATGTCCCCACAATTGAAAAGTACCTGAAAAAATAGGTAACAGGTAAGATTTAATTTCTAAAGCAACATAAGCTTAGATCCAAGTTAACTGCTAAAGTACTTGTTATTTTACATCATTATGCTATTACAAGTGTTGCATATTCATGTGTACAAGTTGTAAAATCTTAAGGAACTCTGTCCACCTTATCTATAAAGAATATATAATAGCCTGGATTTTAAATTCCCCATGATGGCATGTGCTCAGCGTACACCATCGTAAGCCTTGTAAAAGCCCCACAAGTACCGGGTTTCCGCATGAGCTGCGCATGCATGAAAACCCGGAACTTATGATCTGTCAAAAATCAATTTTGTGGTGCAGTGTTGGGCTATTTGCCCAACTACTGCCCAGAAAATGCCCACGAAACTCATAACTGGTAAAAGCAGGCATAGGGCCTGCTTTCACCAGTGTAAGGTTTAATATGAATCTTAAATTAATAACTTAAACATTTAAAAATCATGCAGAAACATTTAAAATTAGTATATGTAAATTTTGGCCCAGATTAAAATCTTTGAAATTATTTTTCAGAAGATGTAATTTTTATTGTAAATGCTTTATTGAAGGGTCTTTTAATTAATTTTGAAAATGGGAACATTTATTTTTATCCCAGTTATATAAAATAATTTAATTATTTGGGGATTCCTCATATGCTTATGGGGATTCCGTTTCTAAATGGAATCCCCATAAGCATATTAGGAATTCTCCTTTCTGCTTGGAGGACCTGGCCCTCGTGCTCCCAGGGATGCTTCTGAACCGCCTGCGTCCCTGGGATCCATGGGCCTTTATGCAGGTGTATGCCTGCAGGCCCAGGACCCAAAGGCTCCAACGCCTGGGAGCCAATAGGTAGGTGCGGATTTTTTTGATCAGGTCGGAGGCGTACTCCAGAGGTACGCCTCCGACCACAAATTTCAGCCCAATAAACAAGGTGATATCACATCCAGTTATAAATATTGTTTAAACCCAGATTAAATTACATCAACATATTGGAATCACTTTATGCTTTTTCGAAAAAAAATTACTCAGGGTACAAAATTCCTGCAGCTGCCACTGGAAGTGTAGCAGAGCAGGACGTCTGGATGCCAAATCCAGGAGACGGTGTCATTAGCATAAAAGAGGAAGACGTCTGCACCATTTACAACACTGCATGGATGGTCACGCTGCATAGTGACCAGGAATATTGGAGCAGCACCTTGCTACTCTGTCGAGATAGGAGATTGGCTGAAGATAATTTTTTTTAAATGCTGCTGCAAATGCCTATTGTTGCTTTTCTAATGGTAATCAAGCACACTAATCAATTGACATTGATAAATCAGCAGTAAGCCTGCATGCCTCTTTGAGGTGACGTCACAATAGAAGGGGGCGGATGCAAAAAGTGACCGCCCCCGCCTGTCAGAATGTCCCAATTTAATTGTAGGGGTGGAGAACCAGCAGAACCAGCTCTTGCGCCAAATTCCACCAACCCCCTCTCCTGTCCAGCTTAAAGGGGTAATTTTAATCCATGCCAACCACGTGGAAACTGGGCGGGCAGACAATTAAAATTGCCCATGGGACTTACCCACCAAGGTCACACACTCTTCCGACAGGTTCTGCTATTAACCTGAGCTGGCGAGAGGGACACCCACTGGAAACCAGCAGGATCCTTCCTTAAATATGCAGACTGGGCTCTAATGACGTCACTGGGGCCACAGGCCTATGCAGGGAAGCTGTAGTGGTTTTCGCTCCAGACCAATACAGGAAACTTCGCGATATCCGGCACCGACGGGACTGAGCTGCTGCCGATCTATCAAAACTTCCGGATAGACCAGTGCTCTGACACAAATTTTCAGAACCTCTCTGGCCACAGGGGATGTACCAGAGGACTGGAGAACAGCTAACGTAGTACCATTATTCAAGAAGGGTAGCAGGGATAAACCAGGGAATTACAGGCCAGTGAGCCTAACATCTGTGGTAGGGAAATTATTGGAAAAAATTCTGAGGGACAAAATTAGTCTCCACTTGGAGAGGCAAGGATTAATCGGGGATAGTCAGCATGGCTTTGTCAAGGGTAAATCATGTCTGACAAATCTGATTGAATTTTTCGAGGGGGTGACTAGGGGGGTGGATGAGGGAAATGCTGTGGATGTGGTTTACATGGACTTCAGCAAAGCTTTTGACAAAGTCCCGCATAGGAGACTGGTCAAGAAGGTAAGAGCCCATGGGATCCAGGGTGCCTTGGCGCGTTGGATCCTAAACTGGCTGAGTGGCAGGAGGCAGAGGGTGATGGTCGAAGGTTGCTTTTGTGACTGGAAGCCTGTGTCCAGTGGGGTACCTCAGGGATCTGTGCTGGGTCCCTTGTTGTTTGTGATCTACATAAATGACTTGGATGAGAATGTAAAAGGTATGATCAGTAAGTTCGCAGATGACACGAAAATTGGTGGGGTGGTAAATTGCAAGGAGGAAAGCCTCAGGCTACAGGACGATATAAACGGGTTGGTCAGATGGGCGGAAAAGTGGCAAATGGAATTTAACCCTGAAAAGTGCGAGGTGATGCATTTTGGACGGACAAATAAGGTAAGGGAATACACAATGAGTGGTAGGACCCTAGGAAGTACAGAGGGTCAGAGGGACCTTGGTGTACATGTACATAGATCCCTGAAGGCAGCGGAACAGGTAGATACGGTGGCATAGTGGTTAGCACTGTTGCCTCACAGCGCCAGGGACCCGGGTTCGAATCCGGCCTCGGGTGACTGTCTGTGTGGAGTTTGCACATTCTCCCCGTGTTTGCGTGGGTTTCCTCCGGGTGCTCCGGTTTCCTCCCACAGTCCAAAGATGTGCAGGTTAGGTTGATTGGCTATGATAAATTGACCCTTAGTGTTAGGGGGGATTAAATACATGGGGTTACTGGGATAGGGTGGGATATGTGTTGGTGTAGGGGTTACGGGGATCGGGTGGGATATGTGTCGGTGCAGGCTCGATGGGCCGAAATGGCCTCTATTTGCACTGTAGGGTTTCTGTGATTCTGTGATAAGGTGGTTAAAAAGGCATATGGGATACTTGCCTTCATTAGCCGAGGCATGGAATATAAGAGCAGGGAGGTTATGATGGAGCTGTACAAAACGCTGGTGAGGCCACAGCTGGAGTACTGTGTGCAGTTCTGGTCGCCTCACTATAGGAAGGATGTGATTGCTTTGGAGAGGGTGCAGAGAAGATTCACCAGGATGTTACCTGGGATGGAGCGCCTCAGCTATGAAGAGAGGCTGGACAGGCTGGGGTTGTTTTCCTTGGAGCAAAGAAGGCTGAGGGGGGACCTGATTGAGGTGTACAAAATGATGAGGGGCATAGATAGGGTAGATAAAGAGGAACTTTTCCCCTTAGTAGGGGGGTCAATAACAAGGGGGCATAGATTCAGGGTAAGGGGCAGGAGATTTAGATGGGATTTGAGGAGGAACTTTTTCACCCAGAGGGTGGTTGGAATGTGGAACTCAATGCCTGAAAGGGTGGTAGAGGCAGGAACCCTCACAACATTCAAGAAGCATTTGGATGAGCACTTGAAATGCCATTGCATACAAGGCTATGGTCCAAATGCTGGAAAATGGGATTAGACTGGACAGGGATGGATGGGCGGCGCGGACACGATGGGCCGAAGGGCCTCTTTCTGTGCTGTAAAACTCTATGACTCTATGATACGGAGGTTTTCATCTCCGTATCTGACAACAAACACTGTTGCTTAGCAACAGCTGTAAACACTCGGCCCGTACCTTGGAAGCATCTCTGAAGCTGTTGCTAAGCTACAGAGACGCTTTCCAGAGCCTGACTGTTAAAAAAATGCTAGGAGAAGAAAAAAAACCTAACCAAAACGGCTGCTGATTTCTGCCGTTAGATCGAGGTTTCCGGACATACAACCTCCGGATAAACCAAAGTTTCCTGTATTGTGAGAAGGAGTCGAACCAGAAGAGGCCCAAAAAGGTAAGTGTGTTTACATTTTTGACATTCCTTGTGAGACCTGCCCTGCACTTTCTCCAATCGAGAGGCCTCCCTGCCCCTTACCTGACTGCCAGGGACTGTTCCTTCGGCGCTCGGCAGCAGCCTCCTGTCACCTGACATTACACTCCCACCCACCAGCTAGCACTGCCGAGGTCAAGACTGTTTGAACACCCACCTCAACCCTCGCCCAAGTTAAAATCGGGGCTTAAGTCTTCCTTCCGCTCTCCCAGACCCAGGAATTTTGGCCACACTATTTTAAATTCATGGAGGGATATAAAATCATTTTCACAGTGTGGTCTAACAAATGTGTCCCATAATCAACTTGATCTAAACAATCTGCAGGGGTCCGGATTGTGCGCACAGAATTGATCCACTGACCCCACCTAAGTTTGCAGGGTCAAGGCACAGGGTTTCTCTGTATCTGCCTTTTCATAGAATCATAGAAACTTACAGCACAGAAGGAGGCCATTCGGCCCCTCATGCCTGTGCTGGCTCTTTGAAAGAGCAGTCGTGCTCAGTCACACATCCCCTGCTTTTTGCTAGTAACCCTGTAAGTTCCTCATCCTCAAGTACCTGTCCCAACTCCCTTTTAAAATTATTTATGGAATCAGCTTCCACCACCTTTTCAGGTAGAATGTTCCAGATCCCGACAGCTCAGTGAAAAAATTCTTTTCATCTCCCCTCTAGATCTTTTGCCAATGATTTTACATCTATGACCTCTGGTTATTGACCAATGTGCCAGAGGGAATAGTTTTTATCTAACTATTCTATCAAAACCTCTCATTATCTTGAAAGCTTCTATTAGGCCACCTGTTAAACTCTGTTCCAAAGAGAACAGTCCTAACTTTTCCAACCTCTCCTCATAACTTAAGTCCCTCATCCCTGGCAACATCCTGGTAAACCTGCTCTGTGCCCTTTCTAAGTTCTTTACATTATTCCCGAAGTGAGGTGCCCAGAACTGTCCACAATACTGCAGGTGAGGCCTAACCAGTGATTTATAAAGTTCTAGCATGCCGTCATGGGAAAATGGCATTAGAAGAGATCAAGAAAGATATAAAGATATTTAAGATAGAAAGGGGGAGATAATTGATAAAACTAATCAAACTGAGAGGATAAAACCCCATATCCAGATGGATTGCATCTGCGCGTATTAAAACAACAACTACTTGTATTTATAAAGCACCTTTAACGTAGTAAAACACCCCAAGGCACTGCACAGGAGTATTTTAAGACAAAAAATTTGACACCGAGCTACATAAGGATAAATTAGGGCAGGTGACCAAAAGCTTAGTGAAAGAGGTAGGTTTTAAGGAGCTTCTTAAAGGAGGAAAGAGGTAATGAGGCAGAGAGGTTTAGGCAGGGAATTCCAGAGCTTAGGGCCCAGGCAACAGAAGACATGGCCACCAATGGTTGAGCGATTATAATCAGGGATGCTCAGGAGGGCAGAATTAGAGGAGCGCAGATATCTCGGGGGGGTTGTGGGGCTGAAGGAAATTACAGGAGTGATTTGAAAACAAGGGATGGAAATTTTGAAATCGAGGCACTGCTTAACCGGGAGCCAATGTAGGTCAGCGAGCACAGGGGTGATGGGTGAACGGGTCTTGGTGCGAGTTAGGACACGTGCAGCCAAGTTTTGGATGACCTCAAGTTTACGTAGGGTAGAATGTGAGAGGCCAGCCAGGAGTGCGTTGGAATAGTCAAATCTAAAGGTAACAAAGACATGAATGAGGGTTTCAGCAGCGGATGAGCTGAGGCATAGGCGGAGACGAGCGATGTTACGGAGGTGGAAATAGGCGGTCTTTGTTATGCTGCTCCCTTTCCACTCCAAAGTCCTTGAACGTGTTGTCGCCTCCCAAATCCGTGCCCATCTTTCCCGCAATTCCATGTTTAAATCCCTCCAATCAGGTTTCTGCTCTTGTCACAGTACCAAAACGGCTCTCATCAAAGTCACAAAGGACATCCTTTGTGACTGTGACAAAGGTAAACTGTCCCTCCTCATCCTTCTTGACTTGTTTGTAGACTTTGACACAGTTGACCACTCCATCCTCCTCCAACGCCTCTCCACTGTTATCCAGCTGGGTGGGACTGCACTCGCCTGGTTCCATTCTTATCTATCTAATCGTAGCCAGAGAATCACCTGCAATGGCTTCTCTTCCCGCTCCCGCATCGTTACCTCTGGTGTCCCACAAGGATCTATCCTTAACCCCCTCCTGTTTCTGATCTACATGTTGCCCCATGGCGATATCGTCCGAAAACACAGCATCAGTTTCCACATGTACACTGATGGCACCCAGCTCTACCTCACTACCTCGTCTCTCGACCCCTCCACAGTCTCTAAATTGTCAGACTGCTTGTCCGACATACAGTTCTGGATGAGCATTGGGAAGACTGAAGCCATTGTTTTCGGTCCCCACCACAAACTCCGTTCCCTAGCCACTGACTCCATCGCTCTCCGTAACATCTGTTTGAGGCTGAACTGCACTGTTCGCAACCTTGGTGTCATAGTTGACCTGGAAATGAGCTTCTGACCACATAGCCATAGCATAACAAAGACCGCCTATTTCCACCTCCGGACCACCCTCCCCAGTCTTGCAACTCTCCTTCCACCCTCCTCTCTGCCACACTCCAAGCCTGAACTACCACAATTTTCTTAATTGCCAGGGACCACCGACTGCTGCCTTGTGCTGTAAGCTTTCCCACCTGTCAGCTTTCAATCTGGCTGGTTGCCAGGTGAGAAACAGAGAAGAAAAATTCTAATGGGATTGTGCCATTAAATTTGGCAGGACCTCTGCGTTCCGGGCATTTCCTGGCCGCTGACAGGCACCCCCGTTCTCTCCCTCCCCATAAATATTGCTTCAAGAATACAGCAAAAGCTATGGGCCCTGACAACATCCTGGCTGTCGTGCTGAAGACTTGTGCTCCAGAACTAGCCATCCATCTAGCCAAGCTGTTCCAGTACAGCTACAACACTGGCATCTATCCGACAATGTGGAAAACTGCCCAGGTATGTTCTGTCCACAAAAAGCAGGACAAATCCAATCTGGCCAATTACCGTGCCATCAGTCTACTCTCAATCATCAGTAAAGTGATGGAAGGTGTCATTGACAATCAAGTGGCACTTACTCACCAATGACCTGCTCACTGATGCCCAGTTGGGGTTCCGCCAAGACCACCCGGCTCCTGACCTCATTAAAGCCTTGGTCCAAACATGGACAAAAGAGCTGAATTCCAGAGGTGAGGTGAGAGTGACTGCCCTTGACATCAAGGCAGCACTTGACCGAGTGTGGCATCAAGAAGTTCTAGTAAAACTGAAATCAATGGTGTTCAAGGGGGAAACTCTTCACTGGCTGGTGTCATACCTAGCACAAAGGAAGATGGCTGTGGTGGTTGGAGGTCAATCATCACAGCCCCAGGACATCGCTGAAGGAGTTCCTCAGGGCAGTGTCATAGGCCCAACCATCTTCAGCTGCTTCATCAATGACCTTCCCTCCAACATAAGGTCAGAAATGGGGATGTTCACTGATTACTGCACAGTGTTCAGCGCCATTCACAAATCCTCAGATAATGAAGCAGTCCATGCCCACATGCAGCAAGACCTGGACGACATTCAGGCTTGGGCTGATAAGTGGCAGGTAACATTCGTGCCACAGAAGTGCCAGGCAATCTCCAACAAGCGAGAGTCTAACCACCGCCCCTTGACATTCAACGGCATTACCATCACTGAATCACCCACCATCAATATCTTGGGGGTCACCACTGACTGGTCCAGCCACATAAATACTGTGACAAAAGGAGCAGGTCAGGGGCTGGGTATTCCGCAGCAAGTATCTCACCTCCTGACTCTCCAAAGCCTTTCCACCATCTACAGGAAACTTTCTGGTATCCGGCACAGACGAGACCGACCTGGTGCCGGTCCATCAACAATGCCGGATAACCGAACGCTATAGTAAAAGATACGGAGCTCAGAGCTCCGTATAAAGCAACAAACCCTGCTGCTTAGCAACAGCTTCAAAACAATCGGCACAAGTTGCAAGCGTCTCTGTAGCTTAGCAACAGCTTCAGCTCCATGCTTGCACAGCCACAAATGGAGTAAAAAAAGTAACTAAAAGTAAAAAAAGTTATCTGAACCGACTCCTGAATTTTGCCGGTGGATAGAGCGTTCCGGTTATTTAGTGGCCGGTTAATCGAAAGTTTCCTGTACAAGGCACAAGTAAGGAGTGTGATGGAATACTCTCCAGTTGCCTGGATGAGTGCAGCTCCAACAACACTCAAAAAGCTCGACACCATCCAGGACAAAACAGCCCGCTTGACTGGCACCCCATCTACCACCTTGAACATTCACTCCCTCCACCTCCGGTGTACCGTGGCTGCAGTGTGTACCATCTACAAGATGCACTGCAGCAACTCACCAAAGCTTCTTCGGCAGCACGTCCCAAACCCGCAACCTCTTCTACCTAGAAGGACAAGGGCAGCAGGCGCATGGGAACACCACCACCTCCAAGTTCCCCTCCAAGTCACACACCATCCTGACTTGGAAGTATATCGCCCTTCATTCATCGTCGCTGGGTCAAAATCCTGGAACTCCCTCCCTAACAGCACTGTGGGAGTACCTTCACCACACGGACTGCAGCGGTTCAAAAAGGCGGCTCACCACCACCTTCTCAAGGGCAACTAGGGATGGGCAATAAATGCTGGCCTTGCCAGTGACGCCCACATCCCAGGAATGAATTTTTTAAAATCCAGCAAGAGTGGGAAATTCATCTGCACAGACATTTTTTTCATGTGTCTTGTGATCTGTCTTCAGAACAAGGGGAGGGGTGGGGGGGGCTAGAAAAGCCTATGAGGGAGAGGGGAATAGAGGGTTATGCTGATAGAGTTAGATGAGGAAAGATGGAAGGAGGCTTGAATGGAGCATAAACGCCAGCATAGACTGGTTGGGCTGAATGGCCTGTTTCTGTGCTGTATATCCTATGTAATTTTTAGTTTGCTGTGTTTACCATAACATTTGCACGTACACAAAGGAACCAACCCCTCTGTACCTCAAACAGGCCTACAGTGAACTTAAATATAGGAAAGCCACACAAGGAGTAAGAGTCTCCTGTGCCTAGTGGCATAAGGCAACCCATTTCTTCCAAGGCTGTCTGTTCAAAGCAAGATCTTTGACTCCATCAGAGTATCATCTTGACTTGCATTCAAGACTTACAAGATGCACTGCAGCAACTCGCCAAGGCTTCTTCGGCAGCACTTCCCAAACCCGCGACCTCTACCACCTAGAAGGACAAGGGCAGCAGGCGCATAGGAACACCACCACCTCCAAGTTACACACCATCCTGACTTAGAAGTATATTGCCGATCCTTCATCGTTGCTGGGTCAAAATCCTGGAACTCCTAACAGCACTGAATAAATGCTGGCCTTGCCAGCGCCGCCCACATCCCATAAACGAATAAAAAAAAATTCAGATCCTGGTTCTCCACAGTTGATGTTTGCATTTTCAAGTCTGTAACAGATTCTTCTGTGGGTTGTTTCCACAGCTAAAGGAATTTTTACATGAATAGAACTGCCTTTAGTCTTTTAGTCTACCTATTACCTTTCGACCTTTCTGGCATGGGTAGTCCTACCCAAAGTTATTGCCTTCCCTAGGGACTGCGCCTTGATTTGGTGGGAACAAACCAAAATGTACATGGTAGCCATTACTGAGACATAGATGCAAGACGGTCAGGACTGGGAACTAAATATGCCAGGTTATAAGGTCTACAGGAAAGATCGGGAAAATGGCAGAGGGGGAGGAGTAGCCTTAGTGATTAAGGATGAAATCACTTCAATAATAAGATATAACGAGAGGTAAGCAGGCAGTGGAGACTTTATGAGAATTAAAATATCGGAAAGGATTTAAGACTATAGTGGGAGTCGTGTATAGGCCCCCAGTAGCAGCTGTAAAGTGCTAGATTGTATAAATGCAGAGATTAGACAAGCGTGTAGCAAAGGCAGAGTAGTTTTAATGGTGGATATTTACTTTCATATAGTTTGGGATAAGCAGACTAGCACCTGTCAGAAAGGTAGTGAATTTCTTGAGTGTGCCCGGGATAGTTTTCTACAACATGTCCTGAAGGCAACAAGGGGGCATGCCATATTAGATTTTGTAATGAGTAATGAGCCTGATTTAGTTAACAGCCTAACTGTGCGTGAACATTTATCTAATAGTGATCATAACATGATCGCGTTCAATGTAGCGTTTGAAAGGGAGAAACATGAAATAGCTACTAAAGCCAAGATTTTCCAGGGGGTCAGCGGGCGCGATCGGTGGCGGGTCGGGTGGGAAAGTGTTTTTTTCCCCCAGCAGGTCGGGACCCCGCCGCCACGCACCTTTACCAAATGACGGGTCTGTGAGCGCTGAGCAGACACGCAGTGGTGGAGGAGCCAATTTTAAATGATTAGTGGCTTGTTTACAGCCACTTAATAAAGGTTTTATACTGACCTTTTGAATTTGACAGCTCACCCACGGGTTACACGCTGTTGCTAGACCACGTTTGTGAAGCCAAGGCGGGAGGTCAGTGGCCACTGAATCAGCTGGAGTTAACAGCTTCAAATGGCAAGTAAAAGTTCCCACCTTAGAGATATCTTCCCTCAGCCACAAGCTCTTCCTCACTGCATTTCCACAACAGATTCATCATGCTGCAAGTCTTTACACAAGTCTCCATCCAGTCTGACCTCATTACCTCTCTCACCATTGACAGATCACTTCTGTCATCTATTTCATCAGCATGGGTACCCTTTATACTCTCTCACCTTGGTCCTCACAATCCCACCACGATCAGCCCCAACACCAGCAGCACCAGACACACCAACAACAACACGAACCTTCTCAGCACTCAACTGATGCTGCAGGACACAGGGCATCATCACCGGACCAGGGATGGCCTCAGCATGCTCAGATTTACTTCACTTGTTGCTGTACACCCTGGCTGCCACATAATGCGCCAGGTTGGCACCACCCCACACCAACACCATAAAGTATCCCTACAATGCCCAAACACCACATTAACAGAATTTTACATGGACATTGCATAAAACACACAAGTGCCTACCTGTGTGTGTTGTTAGTTGGTATGATTGCACTAGGATGAAGGTGAGTGTGAGGGGTGGCTAGTGAGATAGGGATGCGAGAGGGATGGGTGGAGGTGCAAGGTAAGTTGGTGTGAGTAGAGTAGGGAAGGCAGAGTGATGGGGATGTGATGAGAGGCACAGCAGGATGAAGTTGAGTGTGGCTTTGTACTAATGTTTCGTGATTTACTGAGATCATTGAAACATTTGCGGCACTGCACCCAGGTCCTCCTAACCACATCCCTGCTTCTGCCCTCCTGTGCAATGTGCAACCAGGCTGTGTTGGTGTCCTGGGGAGGTCTCTTCTGTCCATGACCTCCCTGCATGCTCCATGCATAAGCATATGGAGGGAGTCCTGGGAGAACCTAGGTGCAGCCCTGCACCTCTGTGCAGTGCTTGTCAGTTTGCAGCATCTCAATGTCGTAGAACACTGACAGCGCGAATGTCAAAATAAATTTGGGCATGGTCCCTTTAAGGAAAGCATCTGATGACGCGTCATCAAATTACATCACCAGACCTGCTTCTTCTAATTGGCCGGGAAATTCGCTGGGCGGGCTTAACAAGCCCTATCAACGGAAATTAATTTCAGAGGCCGGGATGGAGCCAGCAGCGGGGTCAGGACCCGCCAATTTGGGTAAGGCTGAGATGAGACAGAGGTGGCCCAAATCTGTTAATGAGTAAAAGAACAGAAGATCAGTGGGAGATGTTCAAAAAAGGATTTAAGGTGATACAGAATTAGTTTATACCCGAGGGGGGCAAGGGGTCTACTTGCCAAAAAAAAAGCCATCGACAATTAAGAGGTGAGGGACGGCATAAAACTAAAAGGAAAAGCATACAAAAATGCAAAAATTAGCACAGATCCTGGCAAATGGGAAAGATACAACGAACAGCAAAGGGTCACAAACAATGATCCCTCTAACTTTTTTTGTACTGAGCGGGCCACGAGCTCCTTTGAATGTGACCTTTTCATTCATGAGCAAATTTTAAAACTACTTTTACAACAACAACTTTTACAACGACAGCAACAGCAACCACTTAAAAGCACAGGAAACTCTCGTTTAAACAGCACCTAAATATCCGGAATTCTCTATTAACCGGCAAAATTCATACTCCGAAAACAACACCTCAATAACCGGAAATATTGCCGAGTCTGAGTCTCCCGCGGTGGCCGAGTTAGTCAGTGAGTGTAGTTCTCCAAACTGCCACTACTCGGCTTCTTGGCGCTGTCGGAAGTCCGAACACCTCAATAACAGGAGTCTGACGCTCCTGCGTCATTTACTGTGTAAGTTTTTTGTTTTACTGTTAAGTAATTAAAGAGTTATGGATTACTCTCAACTGGCAGTACTGTACTTAATCAAGCATCTTCCACCACCCATTTAACACAATATTCTGTAGTTGAGTACCCAATTACTGTATACTGCACATTTCTTGATTTTTTTAATTTTTGTTTGTTAAAAATAGCCTCGGTAGATAACCCTCTCCATCATCCGGAATTTTTAACCAACCGACACCATCCCGGTCCCGTCGGTGCCGGATACTAAAGAGTTTCCTGCATATATACAGTAATGCCATATTGCCACCCCACCATCTCAAATCATGAGATAATCAGACAAAGTTCTATACAAGTTTAACATAACTTCTCTGCTTTGGAATTCTATTCCTCTAGAAATGAGCCCCAGTGCTTTATTTGTACTTTTATGGCTTTTTTAACCTGCGTTGCTACTTTTAATGATTTGTGAATCTATACCCCTAGATCCCTTAGCACCTCTACCCCATTTAGACACTTCAGGGCGAAATTGGGTGCCTTTGCGCCTCCTGCTAGCGACCCCCAGGACGCAAATGGCTTTGCAACCGGGCACGCCACTGACATCGACTCCCGATATATTTGGTAGGAATTTTGCGGCGGCACTACAGCATTGCACCCCGATTGTGATGTCATCAGCATGCGCATCGCCCCGGTCCCGAAATTGACTTCCGCCCCCTGCAGCAGTGCCAGTCGAAAACACCGACAGCTGCAGGAGGTGTGCATCGGGCAGCTGGCCGCTTCAGGGACAATGATTAAAGGTGAGGTGTCCGAGGTAAGTAAAAAAAAAACCTTACCTTTCTTGTTCCAGTTTTTTTCACGGGTTTCTGCCCGCGATTGATCAGCCTGGCACTCTGCTTGAGCGTCGGGCTGATCGCACTGGATCGCGGCTGCCTTGGTGGTCCAGGTAAGTGTGCAGCGCTGCTGAAGTCTCCGCCCCGCCTGCTGCCGATCGCACTCCAAGAAGGAAGTGGAACACCTGATTTAGCAATCCACTTCCTCCCTGGAGCGCAAAACCAAATTTTTAAATGTTTAGAAACATTAGCGGCTGGTGCTGATTTTCTCAACTTTTAAAAGTTAGCGGCCCAAATGGGACTACCGTATAATGAATTCCCCCCCCCTTATTTTCCAGGGAGTAGGTCGCCTCCTTATTCCTCCTATCAAAATGCACCACCCCACACTTACCTATATAAAAATTCATTTGTCATTTACATGCCCATTCTGCGAGTTTGTTTACAGTAGAATTAATTAAAAGCTTTTAGTTCGTCATGTACAAACTCTATTTAATAAAAAATTACTCGTCAGAAATGACTGGGATATAAAAGAACTGCGTAACAATGCATTAACACTTCAGAAACGTCACTTAGTTACATTGTTACGCATCGACAAACAATCCAAAAGCCCAATGTGAGCTGAAAGAGGCATATCTATTCATGCAATTTGTATTAATTTTAAAGTTTTCACTGTATTAGCCCGTCCCTCATGTTACTATAGCAGTGGCCGCACAAGCAGCCGCTTTCCTATGGTGCTGACGTGCTGTATGTCCACATAAGTAATTAGAATATTAATCACAACGCAACCAGACAACCAACAAATATAAAGTGCTGTAGTTCTTTAGTTCACAATATTAAAAAGTGAACAAAAACAAGGATCCGTATTTTCAACTTCAATCACTTTCATTAATAAACATTGTATTCTTGAACCAGCACATCCCCCATGTAACATGTCAGAAATGCAGCACTTATTCTCAAGTGCAGAAAAACACATACACAATTTGCATCACCGAATTAAAAACTAAAAGCAGGAAAAACTATGATTTAACAGAAATCTTTCATCTTTCTTCCTGGACAGGAGAACCAGTCAGACTGACTTGGAAATGTTTACTGATATGTTGACGTAAAGATGTTAATTTACGAATTTCGCTTCTAATGTTTTTCTCCAACATTCTCCACAATATTAATCCCTGCTCTTATCATGAAAAGTGTTGAATTATTTTAGGTACTTCCCAATTAAATATTGGGAAACAAACTTCATTGTACTCTCAATTTTTAATCTCCTATTTCAAACATTTATACAAAATCAAAATTGAACACTATCAGTTTAATCGATGTATTTTCTGTGTCTTTCTCAATAAACAAATAGTAGTTTCTTCTAAAGTAGCTTCCTGCAATTTTTATACATCATTACATAAATCATGTTTTTGTTAACATGCCACTGCATATTTAAGAGGAAATCTATATTTACATCATTCCTGGAACTTGTTAGGACTATAGAGTGACAGACAAAATAAAATGGTTTGTGTTTTTCCCCTTTTTTGGTTCTCTTCCTAAGTGTCTTATGATATTTTTTATAAGTCAATAAAAAGTAATATGTAACGCCTACAAATCCTCCCCGCCCTCCCCCTCCTCAACAGCATGGTTGTATGTTCGTGTAAAGCTAATCACTTCAGTCGATCATTCAAAATCAAATATTGAGAAATTTCAATTTTTAAATGTTTTAAGCATTTCAGAACCTCTTTAAAAGCGTTTGGACTTCAAGACCTGGTTGAAACTTGTTTAGATGAGGGGAAAATTGATTTTTGTTACTGTTTCTTCCAAAATAATATTCGAAAGTTCGGGGGGAAAAAAGTGTTTTCACACTCATTTTTTGTGAAAAATTCATTAAAGATCTTTAAATTCTTTCACGTATCGTTGCAGCTTTTAGAGAAGTTGCTCCAAGTTTTGCTTTCCCTTTTCAACGCTGTTATTAAACATACAACAAAAAATAAAATAAACTCCAATTCCAAACAACACTCAAATAATAAAGAGAATAAAGTGGTTAAGCTTCCTAAGAAGGTGGTGAGGTTATCCATCCCCAGCCTTGGCGAAGGGGTTGGGATCAGTTTTGGAGAAGTTGTTTCCTCTTTTTCTGATGCCGTTCCCTTTGTCTCTCACAGACTCCGAGGTACAAACAGGAGCACAAACTTTTTCCCCTCTCTCACAACATGATTTAAATAACCATGATAGACTCTTTTAAAAAGGGGACAACACCTGACGAAATTTAACTGGACATTCAACATCACATTCCCGTATTTTTTTCCAGCTTTAAACAATTTTCTGAATTTTTTTTAAATTCTCATTTTTGTTTCACTGGGGTCAAAAACTTGTTTGCATTAGCCTCCTTGCTTCCAGCGGCCATTGTACATGTGTTGCCCCAAAGTGCGGCCGCCGCAGTCCCTGGGAACGGACTACACGCGTCTGGACCCTCACCCCTCTCTTTGTCTCTCTCTCTCTCTCCCTCTATACCCCTTCTCCCTCCGCCCCCTCCCTCTCTCTCTCCCCCCATCTCTTTCTCTCTGCCCCGTCTCTCTCTCTCCCCCCATCTCTCCCCATCTCTCTCTCTCTCCCCCCATCTCTCTCTCCCCGTCTCTCTCTCCCCCGTCTCTCTCCCCCCCGTCTCACTCTCCCCCCGTCTCTCTCTCCCCCGTCTCTCTCTCTCTCTCTCCCCGTCTCTCTCTCTCCCCGTCTCTCTCTCTCTCCACCCGTCTCTCTCTACCCCCGTCCCTCTCTCTCTCTCCGTGTCTCTCTCTCTCTCCCCGTCTCTCTCCCCCCAGTCTCTCTCTCTCCCCATCTCTCTCTTTCCCCCCCGTCTCTCTCTCTCTCTCCCCCCGATCTCTCTCTCTCACCCCCATCTCTCTCTCTCACCCCCATCTCTCTCTCTGCCCCCCCCGTCTCTCTCTCCCCGTCGTCTCTCTCTCCCCGTCTCTCTCTCTCCCCCGTCCCTCTCTCCCCGTCTCTCTCGCTCTCCCCCGTCTCGCTCGCTCTCCCCCGTCTCTCGCTCTCCCCCCCCCGTCTCCCTCGCTCTCCCCCCGTCTCTCTCGCTCTCCCCCCGTCTCTCTCTCGCGCTCCCCCCCGTCTCTCTCTCGCGCTCGCCCCGTCTCTCTCTCGCTCTCCCCCCCCGTCTCTCTATCGCTCTCCCCCCCGGTCTCTCTCTCCCCACCCCCGTCTCTCTCTCTCTCCCCCGTCTCACTCTCTCCCCCAGTCTCTCTCTCTCCCGTCTCTCTCTCCCTCGTCTCTCTCTCTCACCCCCATCTCTCTCTCTCCCCCCCGTCTCTCTCTCCTCGTCGTCTCTCTTTCCCCGTCTCTCTCTCTCCCCCCGTCCCTCTCTCTCTCCCCCGTCTCGCTCGCTCTCCCCCGTCTCTCGCTCTCCCTCCCGTCTCTCTCGCTCTCCCTCCCGTCTCTCTCGCTCTCCCCCCGTCTCTCTCGCTCTCCCCCCGTCTCTCTCTCGCGCTCCCCCCCGTCTCTCTCTCGCGCTCGCCCCGTCTCTCTCTCGCTCTCCCCCCGCGTCTCTCTCTCGCTCTCCCCCTGCGTCTCTCTCTCGCTCTCCCCCCTGGTCTCTCTCTCCCCACCCCCAGTCTCTCTCTCTCCCCCCCCGTCTCTCTCTCTCTCCCCCGTCTCTCTCTCTCCCCCCCGTCTCTCTCTCCCCCCGTCTCTCTCTCTCCCGTCTCTCTCTCTCTCTCCCTCTCCCCCGTCTCTCTCTCCCGTCTCTCTCTCTCTCTCCCCCCGTCTCTCTCCCCCGTCTCTCTCCCGTCTCTCTCTCCCCCGTCTCTCTCTCTCCCCCGTCTTTCTCTCTCCGCGTCCCTCCCGTCTCTTTCTCTCTCCGCGTCCCTCTCTCGCTCTCTCCCCGTCCCTCTCTCTCTCTCCGTCTCTCTCCCTCCGTCTCTCTCTCCCCGTCTCTCGCCCCCGTCTCTTTCTCCCACGTCTCTCTCGCTCCACCTACTCTCGCACCCACGTCACTCTCTCTCCACGTCACTCTCTCTCCCCCCAGTCTTTCTCTCTGCCCCAATCTCTCTCCCTCAGCCCCCAATCTCTCTCCCTCTGCCCCCAATCTATCTCTCTCTGCCCCAATCGCTCTCTCTCTGCCCCAATCTCTCTCGCTCTGCCCCCAGCCTCTCTCTCGCTCTGCCCCCAGCCTCACTCTCGCTCTGCCCCCAGCCTCTCTCTCGCTCTGCCCCCAGCCTCTCTCTCGCTCTGCCCCCAGCCTCTCTCCCTCTGCCCCCAGCCTCTCTCGCTCTGCCCCCAGCCTCTCTCTCGCTCTGCCCCCAGCCTCTCTCCCTCTGCCCCCAGCCTCTCTCCCTCTGCCCCCAGCCTCACTCTCGCTCTGCCCCCAGCCTCTCTCTCGCTCTGCCCCCAGCCTCTCTCTCGCTCTGCCCCCAGCCTCTCTCTCGCTCTGCCCCCAGCCTCTCCCTCTGCCCCCAGCCTCTCTCTCGCTCTGCCCCCAGGCTCTCTCTCGCTCTGCCCCCAGCCTCTCGCTCGGCCCCCAGCCTCTCGCTCGGCCCCCAGCCTCTCGCCCTGCCCCCAGACTCTCTCATTCTGCCCCCAGCCTCTCTCTCGCTCTGCCCCCAGCCTCTCTCTCGCTCTGCCCCCAGCCTCTCTCGCTCTGCCCCGAGCCTCTCTCGCTCTGCCCCCAGCCTCTCTCTTGCTCTGCCCCAGCCTCTCTCTCGCTCTGCCCCAGCCTCTCTCGCTCTGCCCCCAGCCTCTCTCTCGCTCTGCCCCCAGCCTCTCTCTCGCTCTGCCCCCAGCCTCTCGCGCTCTGCCCCCAGCCTCTCTCGCTCTGCCCCCAGCCTCTCTCGCTCTGCCCCCAGCCTCTCTCTCGCTCTGCCCCCAGCCTCTCTCTCGCTCTGCCCCCAGCCTCTCTCGCTCTGCCCCCAGCCTCTCTCGCTCTGCCCCCAGCCTCTCTCGCGCTCTGCCCCCAGCCTCTCTCGCTCTGCCCCAGCCTCTCTCTCGCTCTGCCCCCAGCCTCTCTCTCGCTCTGCCCCCAGCCTCTCTCTCGCTCTGCCCCCAGCCTCTCCCTCGCTCTGCCCCCAGCCTCTCCCTCGCTCTGCCCCCAGCCTCTCTCTCGCTCTGCCCCCAGCCTCTCTCCCTCTGCCCCCAGCCTCTCTCGCGCTCTGCCCCCAGCCTCTCTCTCGCTCTGCCCCCAGCCTCTCTCTCGCTCTGCCCCCAGCCTCTCTCGCTCTGCCCCCAGCCTCTCTCTCGCTCTGCCCCCAGCCTCTCTCGCTCTGCCCCCAGCCTCTCTCGCTCTGCCCCCAGCCTCTCTCTCGCTCTGCCCCCAGCCTCTCTCTCGCTCTGCCCCCAGCCTACCTCTCGCTCTGCCCCCAGCCTCTCTCTCGCTCTGCCCCAGCCTCTCTCTCGCTCTGCCCCCAGCCTCTCTCTCGCTCTGCCCCCAGCCTCTCTCTCGCTCTGCCCCCAGCCTCTCTCGCTCAGCCCCCAGCCTCTCTCTCGCTCTGCCCCCAGCCTCTCTCTCGCTCTGCCCCCAGCCTCTCTCGCTCTGCCCCCAGCCTCTCTCTCGCTCTGCCCCCAGCCTCTCTCTCGCTCTGCCCCCAGCTTCTCTCGCTCTGCCCCAGCCTCTCTCTCGCTCTGCCCCCACCCTCTCTCGCTCTGCCCCAGCCTCTCTCTCGCTCTGCCCCCAGCCTCTCTCTCGCTCTGCCCCCAGCCTCTCTCGCTCTGCCCCCAGCCTCTCGCTCTGCCCCCAGCCTCTCGCTCTGCCCCCAGCCTCTCTCGCTCTGCCCCCAGCCTCTCTCTCGCTCTGCCCCCAGCCTCTCTCGCTCTGCCCCCAGCCTCTCTCGCTCTGCCCCCAGCCTCTCTCGCTCTGCCCCCAGCCTCTCTCGCTCTGCCCCCAGCCTCTCTCTCGCTCTGCCCCCAGCCTCTCTCTCGCTCTGCCCCCAGCCTCTCTCGCTCTGCCCCCAGCCTCTCTCGCTCTGCCCCCAGCCTCTCTCGCTCTGCCCCCAGCCTCTCTCGCGCTCTGCCCCCAGCCTCTCTCGCGCTCTGCCCCCAGCCTCTCTCGCTCTGCCCCCAGCCTCTCTCTCGCTCTGCCCCCAGCCTCTCCCTCGCTCTGCCCCCAGCCTCTCCCTCGCTCTGCCCCAAGCCTCTCTCTCGCTCTGCCCCCAGCCTCTCTCTCGCTCTGCCCCCAGGCTCTCTCTCGCTCTGCCCCCAGGCTCTCTCTCGCTCGGCCCCCAGACTCTCGCTCGGCCCCCAGACTCTCTCGCTCTGCCCCCAGCCTCTCTCTCATTCTGCCCCCAGCCTCTCTCTCGCTCTGCCCCCAGCCTCTCTCGCTCTGCCCCCAGCCTCACTCTCGCTCTGCCCCCAGCCTCTCTCGCTCTGCCCCCAGCCTCTCTCTCGCTCTGCCCCAGCCTCTCTCGCTCTGCCCCCAGCCTCTCTCGCTCTGCCCCGAGCCTCTCTCGCTCTGCCCCCAGCCTCTCTCTTGCTCTGCCCCAGCCTCTCTCTCACTCTGCCCCAGCCTCTCTCGCTCTGCCCCCAGCCTCTCTCTCGCTCTGCCCACAGCCTCTCTCTCGCTCTGCCCCCAGCCTCTCGCTCTGCCCCCAGCCTCTCTCTCGCTCTGCCCCCAGCCTCTCTCTCGCTTTGCCCCCACCCTCTCTCGCTCTGCCCCCAGCCTCTCTCTCGCTCTGCCCCCAGCCTCTCTCTCGCTCTGCCCCCAGCCTCTCTCGCTCTGCCCCCAGCCTCTCGCTCTGCCCCCAGCCTCTCTCGCTCTGCCCCCAGCCTCTCTCGCTCTGCCCCCAGCCTCTCTCTCGCTCTGCCCCCAGCCTCTCGCTCTGCCCCCAGCCTCTCTCTCGCTCTGCCCCCAGCCTCTCTCGCGCTCTGCCCCCAGCCTCTCTCCCTCTGCCCCCAGCCTCTCTCTCGCTCTGCCCCCAGCCTCTCTCTCGCTCTGCCCCAGCCTCTCTCTCGCTCTGCCCCAGCCTCTCTCTCGCTCTGCTTCCAGCCTCTCTCGCTCTGCCCCCAGCCTCTCTCTCGCTCTGCCCCAGCCTCTCTCTCGCTCTGCCCCAGCCTCTCTCTCGCTCTGCCCCCAGCCTCTCTCTCCCTCTGCCCCCAGCCTCTCTCGCTCTGCCCCCAGCCTCTCTCGCTCTGCCCCCAGCCTCTCTCGCTCTGCCCCCAGCCTCTCTATCGCTCTGCCCCCAGCCTCTCTCTCGCTCTGCCCCCAGCCTCTCTCGCTCTGCCCCCAGCTTCTCTCGCTCTGCCCCCAGCCTCTCTCTCGCTCTGCCCCCACCCTCTCTCGCTCTGCCCCCAGCCTCTCTCTCGCTCTGCCACCAGCCTCTCTCTCGCTCTGCCCCCAGCCTCTCTCGCTCTGCCCCCAGCCTCTCGCTCTGCCCCCAGCCTCTCTCGCTCTGCCCCCAGCCTCTCTCGCTCTGTCCCCAGCCTCTCTCTCGCTCTGCCCTCAGCCTCTCTCGCTCTGCCCCCAGCCTCTCTCGCTCTGCCCCCAGCCTCTCTCTCGCTCTGCCCCCAGCCTCTCTCTCGCTCTGCCCCCAGCCTCTCTCGCTCTGCCCCCAGCCTCTCTCGCTCTGCCCCCAGCCTCTCTCGCGCTCTGCCCCCAGCCTCTCTCGCTCTGCCCCAGCCTCTCTCTCGCTCTGCCCCCAGCCTCTCTCTCGCTCTGCCCCCAGCCTCTCCCTCGCTCTGCCCCCAGCCTCTCTCACTCTGCCCCCAGCCTCTATCGCTCTGCCCCAGCCTCTCTCGCTCTGCCCCCAGCCTCTCTCTCGCTCTGCCCCCAGCCTCTCTCTCGCTCTGCCCCCAGCCTCTCGCTCTGCCCCCAGCCTCTCTCTCGCTCTGCCCCCAGCCTCTCTCTCGCTTTGCCCCCACCCTCTCTCGCTCTGCCCCCAGCCTCTCTCTCGCTCTGCCCCCAGCCTCTCTCTCGCTCTGCCCCCAGCCTCTCTCGCTCTGCCCCCAGCCTCTCGCTCTGCCCCCAGCCTCTCTCGCTCTGCCCCCAGCCTCTCTCGCTCTGCCCCCAGCCTCTCTCTCGCTCTGCCCCCAGCCTCTCTCGCTCTGCCCCCAGCCTCTCTCGCTCTGCCCCCAGCCTCTCTCGCTCTGCCCCCAGCCTCTCTCGCTCTGCCCCAGCCTCTCTCTCGCTCTGCCCCCAGCCTCTCTCTCGCTCTGCCCCCAGCCTCTCCCTCGCTCTGCCCCCAGCCTCTCTCTCGCTCTGCCCCCAGCCTCTCCCTCGCTCTGCCCCCAGCCTCTCCCTCGCTCTGCCCCCAGCCTCTCTCTCGCTCTGCCTCCAGCCTCTCTCTCGCTCTGCCCCCAGGCTCTCTCTCGCTCTGCCCCCAGGCTCTCTCTCGCTCTGCCCCCAGCCTCTCTCGCTCTGCCCCCAGCCTCTCTCGCTCTGCCCCCAGCCTCTCTCGCTCTGCCCCCAGCCTCTCTCTTGCTCTGCCCCAGCCTCTCTCTCGCTCTGCCCCAGCCTCTCTCGCTCTGCCCCCACCCTCTCTCGCTCTGCCCCCAGCCTCTCTCTCGCTCTGCCCCCAGCCTCTCTCTCGCTCTGCCCCCAGCCTCTCTCTCGCTCTGCCCCCAGCCTCTCTCGCTCTGCCCCCAGCCTCTCGCTCTGCCCCCAGCCTCTCTCGCTCTGCCCCCAGCCTCTCTCGCTCTGCCCCCAGCCTCTCTCTCGCTCTGCCCCCAGCCTCTCTCGCTCTGCCCCCAGCCTCTCTCGCTCTGCCCCCAGCCTCTCTCTCGCTCTGCCCCCAGCCTCTCTCTCGCTCTGCCCCCAGCCTCTCTCGCTCTGCCCCCAGCCTCTCTCGCTCTGCCCCCAGCCTCTCTCGCGCTCTGCCCCCAGCCTCTCTCGCTCTGCCCCAGCCTCTCTCTCGCTCTGCCCCCAGCCTCTCCCTCGCTCTGCCCCCAGCCTCTCTCTCTGCCCCCAGCCTCTCCCTCGCTCTGCCCCCAGCCTCTGCCTCGCTCTGCCCCCAGCCTCTCTCTCGCTCTGCCCCCAGCCTCTCTCTCGCTCTGCCCCCAGGCTCTCTCTCGCTCTGCCCCCAGCCTCTCGCTCGGCCCCCAGCCTCTCGCTCTGCCCCCAGACTCTCTCTCGCTCTGACCCCAGCCTCTCTCTCGCTCTGCCCCCAGCCTCACTCTCGCTCTGCCCCCAGCCTCTCTCGCTCTGCCCCCAGACTCTCTCGCTCTGCCCCCAGACTCTCTCTCGCTCTGCCCCCAGCCTCTCTCTCGCTCTGCCCCCAGCCTCTCTCTCGCTCTGCCCCCAGCCTCTCTCGCTCTGCCCCGAGCCTCTCTCGCTCTGCCCCCAGCCTCTCTCTCGCTCTGCCCCAGCCTCTCTCGCTCTGCCCCCAGCCTCTCTCTCGCTCTGCCCCCAGCCTCTCTCTCGCTCTGCCCCCAGCCTCTCGCGCTCTGCCCCCAGCCTCTCTCGCTCTGCCCCCAGCCTCTCTCGCTCTGCCCCCAGCCTCTCTCTCGCTCTGCCCCCAGCCTCTCTCTCGCTCTGCCCCCAGCCTCTCTCTCGCTCTGCCCCCAGCCTCTCTCGCTCTGCCCCCAGCCTCTCTCGCTCTCTGCCCCCAGCCTCTCTCGCTCTGCCCCAGCCTCTCTCTCGCTCTGCCCCCAGCCTCTCTCTCGCTCTGCCCCCAGCCTCTCCCTCGCTCTGCCCCCAGCCTCTCTCTCGCTCTGCCCCCAGCCTCTCCCTCGCTCTGCCCCCAGCCTCTCCCTCGCTCTGCCCCCAGCCTCTCTCTCGCTCTGCCCCCAGCCTCTCTCCCTCTGCCCCCAGCCTCTCTCGCGCTCTGCCCCCAGCCTCTCTCTCGCTCTGCCCCCAGCCTCTCTCTCTCCCCCCGATCTCTCTCTCTCACCCCCATCTCTCTCTCTCACCCCCATCTCTCTCTCTGCCCCCCCCGTCTCTCTCTCCCCGTCGTCTCTCTCTCCCCGTCTCTCTCTCTCCCCCGTCCCTCTCTCCCCGTCTCTCTCGCTCTCCCCCGTCTCGCTCGCTCTCCCCCGTCTCTCGCTCTCCCCCCCCCGTCTCCCTCGCTCTCCCCCCGTCTCTCTCGCTCTCCCCCCGTCTCTCTCTCGCGCTCCCCCCGTCTCTCTCTCGCGCTCGCCCCGTCTCTCTCTCGCTCTCCCCCCCCGTCTCTCTATCGCTCTCCCCCCCGGTCTCTCTCTCCCCACCCCCGTCTCTCTCTCTCTCCCCCGTCTCACTCTCTCCCCCAGTCTCTCTCTCTCCCGTCTCTCTCTCCCTCGTCTCTCTCTCTCACCCCCATCTCTCTCTCTCCCCCCCGTCTCTCTCTCCTCGTCGTCTCTCTTTCCCCGTCTCTCTCTCTCCCCCCGTCCCTCTCTCTCTCCCCCGTCTCGCTCGCTCTCCCCCGTCTCTCGCTCTCCCTCCCGTCTCTCTCGCTCTCCCTCCCGTCTCTCTCGCTCTCCCCCCGTCTCTCTCGCTCTCCCCCCGTCTCTCTCTCGCGCTCCCCCCCGTCTCTCTCTCGCGCTCGCCCCGTCTCTCTCTCGCTCTCCCCCCGCGTCTCTCTCTCGCTCTCCCCCTGCGTCTCTCTCTCGCTCTCCCCCCTGGTCTCTCTCTCCCCACCCCCAGTCTCTCTCTCTCCCCCCCCGTCTCTCTCTCTCTCCCCCGTCTCTCTCTCTCCCCCCCGTCTCTCTCTCCCCCCGTCTCTCTCTCTCCCGTCTCTCTCTCTCTCTCCCTCTCCCCCGTCTCTCTCTCCCGTCTCTCTCTCTCTCTCCCCCCGTCTCTCTCCCCCGTCTCTCTCCCGTCTCTCTCTCCCCCGTCTCTCTCTCTCCCCCGTCTTTCTCTCTCCGCGTCCCTCCCGTCTCTTTCTCTCTCCGCGTCCCTCTCTCGCTCTCTCCCCGTCCCTCTCTCTCTCTCCGTCTCTCTCCCTCCGTCTCTCTCTCCCCGTCTCTCGCCCCCGTCTCTTTCTCCCACGTCTCTCTCGCTCCACCTACTCTCGCACCCACGTCACTCTCTCTCCACGTCACTCTCTCTCCCCCCAGTCTTTCTCTCTGCCCCAATCTCTCTCCCTCAGCCCCCAATCTCTCTCCCTCTGCCCCCAATCTATCTCTCTCTGCCCCAATCGCTCTCTCTCTGCCCCAATCTCTCTCGCTCTGCCCCCAGCCTCTCTCTCGCTCTGCCCCCAGCCTCACTCTCGCTCTGCCCCCAGCCTCTCTCTCGCTCTGCCCCCAGCCTCTCTCTCGCTCTGCCCCCAGCCTCTCTCCCTCTGCCCCCAGCCTCTCTCGCTCTGCCCCCAGCCTCTCTCTCGCTCTGCCCCCAGCCTCTCTCCCTCTGCCCCCAGCCTCTCTCCCTCTGCCCCCAGCCTCACTCTCGCTCTGCCCCCAGCCTCTCTCTCGCTCTGCCCCCAGCCTCTCTCTCGCTCTGCCCCCAGCCTCTCTCTCGCTCTGCCCCCAGCCTCTCCCTCTGCCCCCAGCCTCTCTCTCGCTCTGCCCCCAGGCTCTCTCTCGCTCTGCCCCAGCCTCTCGCTCGGCCCCCAGCCTCTCGCTCGGCCCCCAGCCTCTCGCCCTGCCCCCAGACTCTCTCATTCTGCCCCCAGCCTCTCTCTCGCTCTGCCCCCAGCCTCTCTCTCGCTCTGCCCCCAGCCTCTCTCGCTCTGCCCCGAGCCTCTCTCGCTCTGCCCCCAGCCTCTCTCTTGCTCTGCCCCAGCCTCTCTCCTCGCTCTGCCCCAGCCTCTCTCGCTCTGCCCCCAGCCTCTCTCTCGCTCTGCCCCAGCCTCTCTCTCGCTCTGCCCCCAGCCTCTCGCGCTCTGCCCCAGCCTCTCTCGCTCTGCCCCCAGCCTCTCTCGCTCTGCCCCCAGCCTCTCTCTCGCTCTGCCCCCAGCCTCTCTCTCGCTCTGCCCCCAGCCTCTCTCGCTCTGCCCCCAGCCTCTCTCGCTCTGCCCCCAGCCTCTCTCGCGCTCTGCCCCCAGCCTCTCTCGCTCTGCCCCAGCCTCTCTCTCGCTCTGCCCCCAGCCTCTCTCTCGCTCTGCCCCAGCCTCTCTCTCGCTCTGCCCCCAGCCTCTCCCTCGCTCTGCCCCAGCCTCTCCCTCGCTCTGCCCCCAGCCTCTCTCTCGCTCTGCCCCCAGCCTCTCTCCCTCTGCCCCCAGCCTCTCTCGCGCTCTGCCCCCAGCCTCTCTCTCGCTCTGCCCCCAGCCTCTCTCTCGCTCTGCCCCCAGCCTCTCTCGCTCTGCCCCAGCCTCTCTCTCTCGCTCTGCCCCCAGCCTCTCTCTCGCTCTGCCCCCAGCCTCTCTCGCTCTGCCCCCAGCCTCTCTCTCGCTCTGCCCCCAGCCTCTCTCTCGCTCTGCCCCCAGCCTACCTCTCGCTCTGCCCCCAGCCTCTCTCTCGCTCTGCCCCAGCCTCTCTCTCGCTCTGCCCCCAGCCTCTCTCTCGCTCTGCCCCCAGCCTCTCTCTCGCTCTGCCCCCAGCCTCTCTCTCGCTCTGCCCCAGCCTCTCTCGCTCAGCCCCCAGCCTCTCTCGTCGCTCTGCCCCCAGCCTCTCTCTCGCTCTGCCCCCAGCCTCTCTCGCTTCTTT